>NW_028294036.1:0-31653 GCF_964341445.2 Mesoplodon mirus | reverse complement strand
ACGACTCTGAGGCATTTGGACGAGGCAAGGTCCCCTCGGCCTGACTAAGTCATTAAGCGGGTGCTGCTCCTCGTGGCACGCAGAACACCCCCCCGTCCAACGAAGTGGGATCCTAGAAAGGCCCAGTGTTGCTGAAAGTCTCCAGGTGTCAGTCAGCGAGTGCTGGCAAATGCGTCGTGGGCTCAAGTTGGCACTGGGAGAATGTGGGAGAAGCCCGACTTTCCCCCTTTGGAAAGCCACTTCGTTGCAGCTTCCAAGCCGCCTGCTACTATTCACTCCACAGATTCCTCTGAGGAGCGGTGACTTTTTCCAAAAGAAACCAGGTGCTTGCGATTCCTTCCGGGGAGCTCACCCCCAGGAGCATACTGTAGCTAAGGCGCCCACTAAATGTGACCTCTAGTCTCGAGGTAAGGTGCACATTTTCCCATTCCCAGAGATAGGGGCGCCCCGGTTTCCAGGAGGTCTTAGTCAGTGGACGGCTTTAGCTTTAGTATGCCTCACAGCGCTCAAGACTCTCACGTGGGCACTTCTTTCCAAGGAAGTACACTGCGTACCCAAAGCCTTCTGAGCACAAGCAAGGGATACACAGCTCTGGGCACATCCCTCCCTATGCAGTTGGAAGGGCCGGGAACTAAGGTGTTCTCTGAGGCGAGCGTCCCACAGCTTTGAAACAGCCCCAGGAACGCGGTTCTTGGCAGGGTTTCGTTCCCTGCGGGTCTGCCACGTTGAGGAAAACTAAGCGGCCCTGAAAGAAACCACCGGGGCTCCAATTCGGTTTGGGGACTCCTGCTCGACGTCTCTCTAGGTGATGCGGAAACTGGACTTTAGGTCCAGCCCGAAGTAATGCAGAGAGTAACCCCGAGCATTGCTAGGCATTGGGAACATCCGAAGTCACCCAGGTAGGCCTGCTGAGGGCAGTTCGGGGTTTGTGCCGTTCACCACATGCAGCACACACTGCATCCAAAAGTTTCATCGCAGAAGGCCGAACTGTGTTCCACGGGTCTCCCTTGGATTGTCAGAGAAGATGGGTGTATGTGCTGGGTGATCCAGTTGGTAATTGAGAAGCCTGGCAGAGGGCAGTCTTTTCCCCATTTGAAAGGTCGATAGTGGCGGCCTCAAGGCTGACTGAAAGACACTGCCCTTACCCGTCTTCTAGTCACCTCCAGGAGTGCCTCAGTGAAGACAGTGAGTTTTCTCCTACGAATCCAGGTGGTCTCCAGTGCCTTGCTGGGAGCTCATCCCACGCTTGCCCTAGCTAAAGTGTGAAGTCAAAGTGACCCCTAGCCTCAAGGGAAGCGCGAGCGCTTCCTATCAGCCAAGTTGGGTGGGCAGCCACCTCCATGAACCCTGACGCCATAGAGTGCTTTAACTCCTCTGCGGCTTTGCGTAGGCCTAAGAGAGTCGCGTGTGAATTCCTTCTGAGGGAGAGCATGTGCGCTGGGAGTCCCCGTTTTGTTTTCCGAGCCACACAACACAGGACAGACTGCTGGGGTCAGCTCTTGCTACGCAGAGCGAAGGGCAGTGAACTGCTTCTCGCTTGCAGAGCTTGATGTCTACAGCTGTAAGGCAGCCCCGGGACAAAGTTTTGGCCAGTATTACATTCAGCGTGGCTCTCCCTCTGTGGAGGCCCTCCGAACGGCACTGAGAGAATCCCTGAGCCTAAAGTGCATCCTGGCAACCCTTAACCTGTCATCTCACTATTGTGACGCAAGGTACACTGCAGGTGCAGCCTGACAGAAAGTACAGAAAAGCCGGTACGACTCTGAGGCATTTGGACGAGGCAAGGTCCCCTCGGCCTGACTAAGTCATTAAGCGGGTGCTGCTCCTCGTGGCACGCAGAACACCCCCCCGTCCAACGAAGTGGGATCCTAGAAAGGCCCAGTGTTGCTGAAAGTCTCCAGGTGTCAGTCAGCGAGTGCTGGCAAATGCGTCGTGGGCTCAAGTTGGCACTGGGAGAATGTGGGAGAAGCCCGACTTTCCCCCTTTGGAAAGCCACTTCGTTGCAGCTTCCAAGCCGCCTGCTACTATTCACTCCACAGATTCCTCTGAGGAGCGGTGACTTTTTCCAAAAGAAACCAGGTGCTTGCGATTCCTTCCGGGGAGCTCACCCCCAGGAGCATACTGTAGCTAAGGCGCCCACTAAATGTGACCTCTAGTCTCGAGGTAAGGTGCACATTTTCCCATTCCCAGAGATAGGGGCGCCCCGGTTTCCAGGAGGTCTTAGTCAGTGGACGGCTTTAGCTTTAGTATGCCTCACAGCGCTCAAGACTCTCACGTGGGCACTTCTTTCCAAGGAAGTACACTGCGTACCCAAAGCCTTCTGAGCACAAGCAAGGGATACACAGCTCTGGGCACATCCCTCCCTATGCAGTTGGAAGGGCCGGGAACTAAGGTGTTCTCTGAGGCGAGCGTCCCACAGCTTTGAAACAGCCCCAGGAACGCGGTTCTTGGCAGGGTTTCGTTCCCTGCGGGTCTGCCACGTTGAGGAAAACTAAGCGGCCCTGAAAGAAACCACCGGGGCTCCAATTCGGTTTGGGGACTCCTGCTCGACGTCTCTCTAGGTGATGCGGAAACTGGACTTTAGGTCCAGCCCGAAGTAATGCAGAGAGTAACCCCGAGCATTGCTAGGCATTGGGAACATCCGAAGTCACCCAGGTAGGCCTGCTGAGGGCAGTTCGGGGTTTGTGCCGTTCACCACATGCAGCACACACTGCATCCAAAAGTTTCATCGCAGAAGGCCGAACTGTGTTCCACGGGTCTCCCTTGGATTGTCAGAGAAGATGGGTGTATGTGCTGGGTGATCCAGTTGGTAATTGAGAAGCCTGGCAGAGGGCAGTCTTTTCCCCATTTGAAAGGTCGATAGTGGCGGCCTCAAGGCTGACTGAAAGACACTGCCCTTACCCGTCTTCTAGTCACCTCCAGGAGTGCCTCAGTGAAGACAGTGAGTTTTCTCCTACGAATCCAGGTGGTCTCCAGTGCCTTGCTGGGAGCTCATCCCACGCTTGCCCTAGCTAAAGTGTGAAGTCAAAGTGACCCCTAGCCTCAAGGGAAGCGCGAGCGCTTCCTATCAGCCAAGTTGGGTGGGCAGCCACCTCCATGAACCCTGACGCCATAGAGTGCTTTAACTCCTCTGCGGCTTTGCGTAGGCCTAAGAGAGTCGCGTGTGAATTCCTTCTGAGGGAGAGCATGTGCGCTGGGAGTCCCCGTTTTGTTTTCCGAGCCACACAACACAGGACAGACTGCTGGGGTCAGCTCTTGCTACGCAGAGCGAAGGGCAGTGAACTGCTTCTCGCTTGCAGAGCTTGATGTCTACAGCTGTAAGGCAGCCCCGGGACAAAGTTTTGGCCAGTATTACATTCAGCGTGGCTCTCCCTCTGTGGAGGCCCTCCGAACGGCACTGAGAGAATCCCTGAGCCTAAAGTGCATCCTGGCAACCCTTAACCTGTCATCTCACTATTGTGACGCAAGGTACACTGCAGGTGCAGCCTGACAGAAAGTACAGAAAAGCCGGTACGACTCTGAGGCATTTGGACGAGGCAAGGTCCCCTCGGCCTGACTAAGTCATTAAGCGGGTGCTGCTCCTCGTGGCACGCAGAACACCCCCCCGTCCAACGAAGTGGGATCCTAGAAAGGCCCAGTGTTGCTGAAAGTCTCCAGGTGTCAGTCAGCGAGTGCTGGCAAATGCGTCGTGGGCTCAAGTTGGCACTGGGAGAATGTGGGAGAAGCCCGACTTTCCCCCTTTGGAAAGCCACTTCGTTGCAGCTTCCAAGCCGCCTGCTACTATTCACTCCACAGATTCCTCTGAGGAGCGGTGACTTTTTCCAAAAGAAACCAGGTGCTTGCGATTCCTTCCGGGGAGCTCACCCCCAGGAGCATACTGTAGCTAAGGCGCCCACTAAATGTGACCTCTAGTCTCGAGGTAAGGTGCACATTTTCCCATTCCCAGAGATAGGGGCGCCCCGGTTTCCAGGAGGTCTTAGTCAGTGGACGGCTTTAGCTTTAGTATGCCTCACAGCGCTCAAGACTCTCACGTGGGCACTTCTTTCCAAGGAAGTACACTGCGTACCCAAAGCCTTCTGAGCACAAGCAAGGGATACACAGCTCTGGGCACATCCCTCCCTATGCAGTTGGAAGGGCCGGGAACTAAGGTGTTCTCTGAGGCGAGCGTCCCACAGCTTTGAAACAGCCCCAGGAACGCGGTTCTTGGCAGGGTTTCGTTCCCTGCGGGTCTGCCACGTTGAGGAAAACTAAGCGGCCCTGAAAGAAACCACCGGGGCTCCAATTCGGTTTGGGGACTCCTGCTCGACGTCTCTCTAGGTGATGCGGAAACTGGACTTTAGGTCCAGCCCGAAGTAATGCAGAGAGTAACCCCGAGCATTGCTAGGCATTGGGAACATCCGAAGTCACCCAGGTAGGCCTGCTGAGGGCAGTTCGGGGTTTGTGCCGTTCACCACATGCAGCACACACTGCATCCAAAAGTTTCATCGCAGAAGGCCGAACTGTGTTCCACGGGTCTCCCTTGGATTGTCAGAGAAGATGGGTGTATGTGCTGGGTGATCCAGTTGGTAATTGAGAAGCCTGGCAGAGGGCAGTCTTTTCCCCATTTGAAAGGTCGATAGTGGCGGCCTCAAGGCTGACTGAAAGACACTGCCCTTACCCGTCTTCTAGTCACCTCCAGGAGTGCCTCAGTGAAGACAGTGAGTTTTCTCCTACGAATCCAGGTGGTCTCCAGTGCCTTGCTGGGAGCTCATCCCACGCTTGCCCTAGCTAAAGTGTGAAGTCAAAGTGACCCCTAGCCTCAAGGGAAGCGCGAGCGCTTCCTATCAGCCAAGTTGGGTGGGCAGCCACCTCCATGAACCCTGACGCCATAGAGTGCTTTAACTCCTCTGCGGCTTTGCGTAGGCCTAAGAGAGTCGCGTGTGAATTCCTTCTGAGGGAGAGCATGTGCGCTGGGAGTCCCCGTTTTGTTTTCCGAGCCACACAACACAGGACAGACTGCTGGGGTCAGCTCTTGCTACGCAGAGCGAAGGGCAGTGAACTGCTTCTCGCTTGCAGAGCTTGATGTCTACAGCTGTAAGGCAGCCCCGGGACAAAGTTTTGGCCAGTATTACATTCAGCGTGGCTCTCCCTCTGTGGAGGCCCTCCGAACGGCACTGAGAGAATCCCTGAGCCTAAAGTGCATCCTGGCAACCCTTAACCTGTCATCTCACTATTGTGACGCAAGGTACACTGCAGGTGCAGCCTGACAGAAAGTACAGAAAAGCCGGTACGACTCTGAGGCATTTGGACGAGGCAAGGTCCCCTCGGCCTGACTAAGTCATTAAGCGGGTGCTGCTCCTCGTGGCACGCAGAACACCCCCCCGTCCAACGAAGTGGGATCCTAGAAAGGCCCAGTGTTGCTGAAAGTCTCCAGGTGTCAGTCAGCGAGTGCTGGCAAATGCGTCGTGGGCTCAAGTTGGCACTGGGAGAATGTGGGAGAAGCCCGACTTTCCCCCTTTGGAAAGCCACTTCGTTGCAGCTTCCAAGCCGCCTGCTACTATTCACTCCACAGATTCCTCTGAGGAGCGGTGACTTTTTCCAAAAGAAACCAGGTGCTTGCGATTCCTTCCGGGGAGCTCACCCCCAGGAGCATACTGTAGCTAAGGCGCCCACTAAATGTGACCTCTAGTCTCGAGGTAAGGTGCACATTTTCCCATTCCCAGAGATAGGGGCGCCCCGGTTTCCAGGAGGTCTTAGTCAGTGGACGGCTTTAGCTTTAGTATGCCTCACAGCGCTCAAGACTCTCACGTGGGCACTTCTTTCCAAGGAAGTACACTGCGTACCCAAAGCCTTCTGAGCACAAGCAAGGGATACACAGCTCTGGGCACATCCCTCCCTATGCAGTTGGAAGGGCCGGGAACTAAGGTGTTCTCTGAGGCGAGCGTCCCACAGCTTTGAAACAGCCCCAGGAACGCGGTTCTTGGCAGGGTTTCGTTCCCTGCGGGTCTGCCACGTTGAGGAAAACTAAGCGGCCCTGAAAGAAACCACCGGGGCTCCAATTCGGTTTGGGGACTCCTGCTCGACGTCTCTCTAGGTGATGCGGAAACTGGACTTTAGGTCCAGCCCGAAGTAATGCAGAGAGTAACCCCGAGCATTGCTAGGCATTGGGAACATCCGAAGTCACCCAGGTAGGCCTGCTGAGGGCAGTTCGGGGTTTGTGCCGTTCACCACATGCAGCACACACTGCATCCAAAAGTTTCATCGCAGAAGGCCGAACTGTGTTCCACGGGTCTCCCTTGGATTGTCAGAGAAGATGGGTGTATGTGCTGGGTGATCCAGTTGGTAATTGAGAAGCCTGGCAGAGGGCAGTCTTTTCCCCATTTGAAAGGTCGATAGTGGCGGCCTCAAGGCTGACTGAAAGACACTGCCCTTACCCGTCTTCTAGTCACCTCCAGGAGTGCCTCAGTGAAGACAGTGAGTTTTCTCCTACGAATCCAGGTGGTCTCCAGTGCCTTGCTGGGAGCTCATCCCACGCTTGCCCTAGCTAAAGTGTGAAGTCAAAGTGACCCCTAGCCTCAAGGGAAGCGCGAGCGCTTCCTATCAGCCAAGTTGGGTGGGCAGCCACCTCCATGAACCCTGACGCCATAGAGTGCTTTAACTCCTCTGCGGCTTTGCGTAGGCCTAAGAGAGTCGCGTGTGAATTCCTTCTGAGGGAGAGCATGTGCGCTGGGAGTCCCCGTTTTGTTTTCCGAGCCACACAACACAGGACAGACTGCTGGGGTCAGCTCTTGCTACGCAGAGCGAAGGGCAGTGAACTGCTTCTCGCTTGCAGAGCTTGATGTCTACAGCTGTAAGGCAGCCCCGGGACAAAGTTTTGGCCAGTATTACATTCAGCGTGGCTCTCCCTCTGTGGAGGCCCTCCGAACGGCACTGAGAGAATCCCTGAGCCTAAAGTGCATCCTGGCAACCCTTAACCTGTCATCTCACTATTGTGACGCAAGGTACACTGCAGGTGCAGCCTGACAGAAAGTACAGAAAAGCCGGTACGACTCTGAGGCATTTGGACGAGGCAAGGTCCCCTCGGCCTGACTAAGTCATTAAGCGGGTGCTGCTCCTCGTGGCACGCAGAACACCCCCCCGTCCAACGAAGTGGGATCCTAGAAAGGCCCAGTGTTGCTGAAAGTCTCCAGGTGTCAGTCAGCGAGTGCTGGCAAATGCGTCGTGGGCTCAAGTTGGCACTGGGAGAATGTGGGAGAAGCCCGACTTTCCCCCTTTGGAAAGCCACTTCGTTGCAGCTTCCAAGCCGCCTGCTACTATTCACTCCACAGATTCCTCTGAGGAGCGGTGACTTTTTCCAAAAGAAACCAGGTGCTTGCGATTCCTTCCGGGGAGCTCACCCCCAGGAGCATACTGTAGCTAAGGCGCCCACTAAATGTGACCTCTAGTCTCGAGGTAAGGTGCACATTTTCCCATTCCCAGAGATAGGGGCGCCCCGGTTTCCAGGAGGTCTTAGTCAGTGGACGGCTTTAGCTTTAGTATGCCTCACAGCGCTCAAGACTCTCACGTGGGCACTTCTTTCCAAGGAAGTACACTGCGTACCCAAAGCCTTCTGAGCACAAGCAAGGGATACACAGCTCTGGGCACATCCCTCCCTATGCAGTTGGAAGGGCCGGGAACTAAGGTGTTCTCTGAGGCGAGCGTCCCACAGCTTTGAAACAGCCCCAGGAACGCGGTTCTTGGCAGGGTTTCGTTCCCTGCGGGTCTGCCACGTTGAGGAAAACTAAGCGGCCCTGAAAGAAACCACCGGGGCTCCAATTCGGTTTGGGGACTCCTGCTCGACGTCTCTCTAGGTGATGCGGAAACTGGACTTTAGGTCCAGCCCGAAGTAATGCAGAGAGTAACCCCGAGCATTGCTAGGCATTGGGAACATCCGAAGTCACCCAGGTAGGCCTGCTGAGGGCAGTTCGGGGTTTGTGCCGTTCACCACATGCAGCACACACTGCATCCAAAAGTTTCATCGCAGAAGGCCGAACTGTGTTCCACGGGTCTCCCTTGGATTGTCAGAGAAGATGGGTGTATGTGCTGGGTGATCCAGTTGGTAATTGAGAAGCCTGGCAGAGGGCAGTCTTTTCCCCATTTGAAAGGTCGATAGTGGCGGCCTCAAGGCTGACTGAAAGACACTGCCCTTACCCGTCTTCTAGTCACCTCCAGGAGTGCCTCAGTGAAGACAGTGAGTTTTCTCCTACGAATCCAGGTGGTCTCCAGTGCCTTGCTGGGAGCTCATCCCACGCTTGCCCTAGCTAAAGTGTGAAGTCAAAGTGACCCCTAGCCTCAAGGGAAGCGCGAGCGCTTCCTATCAGCCAAGTTGGGTGGGCAGCCACCTCCATGAACCCTGACGCCATAGAGTGCTTTAACTCCTCTGCGGCTTTGCGTAGGCCTAAGAGAGTCGCGTGTGAATTCCTTCTGAGGGAGAGCATGTGCGCTGGGAGTCCCCGTTTTGTTTTCCGAGCCACACAACACAGGACAGACTGCTGGGGTCAGCTCTTGCTACGCAGAGCGAAGGGCAGTGAACTGCTTCTCGCTTGCAGAGCTTGATGTCTACAGCTGTAAGGCAGCCCCGGGACAAAGTTTTGGCCAGTATTACATTCAGCGTGGCTCTCCCTCTGTGGAGGCCCTCCGAACGGCACTGAGAGAATCCCTGAGCCTAAAGTGCATCCTGGCAACCCTTAACCTGTCATCTCACTATTGTGACGCAAGGTACACTGCAGGTGCAGCCTGACAGAAAGTACAGAAAAGCCGGTACGACTCTGAGGCATTTGGACGAGGCAAGGTCCCCTCGGCCTGACTAAGTCATTAAGCGGGTGCTGCTCCTCGTGGCACGCAGAACACCCCCCCGTCCAACGAAGTGGGATCCTAGAAAGGCCCAGTGTTGCTGAAAGTCTCCAGGTGTCAGTCAGCGAGTGCTGGCAAATGCGTCGTGGGCTCAAGTTGGCACTGGGAGAATGTGGGAGAAGCCCGACTTTCCCCCTTTGGAAAGCCACTTCGTTGCAGCTTCCAAGCCGCCTGCTACTATTCACTCCACAGATTCCTCTGAGGAGCGGTGACTTTTTCCAAAAGAAACCAGGTGCTTGCGATTCCTTCCGGGGAGCTCACCCCCAGGAGCATACTGTAGCTAAGGCGCCCACTAAATGTGACCTCTAGTCTCGAGGTAAGGTGCACATTTTCCCATTCCCAGAGATAGGGGCGCCCCGGTTTCCAGGAGGTCTTAGTCAGTGGACGGCTTTAGCTTTAGTATGCCTCACAGCGCTCAAGACTCTCACGTGGGCACTTCTTTCCAAGGAAGTACACTGCGTACCCAAAGCCTTCTGAGCACAAGCAAGGGATACACAGCTCTGGGCACATCCCTCCCTATGCAGTTGGAAGGGCCGGGAACTAAGGTGTTCTCTGAGGCGAGCGTCCCACAGCTTTGAAACAGCCCCAGGAACGCGGTTCTTGGCAGGGTTTCGTTCCCTGCGGGTCTGCCACGTTGAGGAAAACTAAGCGGCCCTGAAAGAAACCACCGGGGCTCCAATTCGGTTTGGGGACTCCTGCTCGACGTCTCTCTAGGTGATGCGGAAACTGGACTTTAGGTCCAGCCCGAAGTAATGCAGAGAGTAACCCCGAGCATTGCTAGGCATTGGGAACATCCGAAGTCACCCAGGTAGGCCTGCTGAGGGCAGTTCGGGGTTTGTGCCGTTCACCACATGCAGCACACACTGCATCCAAAAGTTTCATCGCAGAAGGCCGAACTGTGTTCCACGGGTCTCCCTTGGATTGTCAGAGAAGATGGGTGTATGTGCTGGGTGATCCAGTTGGTAATTGAGAAGCCTGGCAGAGGGCAGTCTTTTCCCCATTTGAAAGGTCGATAGTGGCGGCCTCAAGGCTGACTGAAAGACACTGCCCTTACCCGTCTTCTAGTCACCTCCAGGAGTGCCTCAGTGAAGACAGTGAGTTTTCTCCTACGAATCCAGGTGGTCTCCAGTGCCTTGCTGGGAGCTCATCCCACGCTTGCCCTAGCTAAAGTGTGAAGTCAAAGTGACCCCTAGCCTCAAGGGAAGCGCGAGCGCTTCCTATCAGCCAAGTTGGGTGGGCAGCCACCTCCATGAACCCTGACGCCATAGAGTGCTTTAACTCCTCTGCGGCTTTGCGTAGGCCTAAGAGAGTCGCGTGTGAATTCCTTCTGAGGGAGAGCATGTGCGCTGGGAGTCCCCGTTTTGTTTTCCGAGCCACACAACACAGGACAGACTGCTGGGGTCAGCTCTTGCTACGCAGAGCGAAGGGCAGTGAACTGCTTCTCGCTTGCAGAGCTTGATGTCTACAGCTGTAAGGCAGCCCCGGGACAAAGTTTTGGCCAGTATTACATTCAGCGTGGCTCTCCCTCTGTGGAGGCCCTCCGAACGGCACTGAGAGAATCCCTGAGCCTAAAGTGCATCCTGGCAACCCTTAACCTGTCATCTCACTATTGTGACGCAAGGTACACTGCAGGTGCAGCCTGACAGAAAGTACAGAAAAGCCGGTACGACTCTGAGGCATTTGGACGAGGCAAGGTCCCCTCGGCCTGACTAAGTCATTAAGCGGGTGCTGCTCCTCGTGGCACGCAGAACACCCCCCCGTCCAACGAAGTGGGATCCTAGAAAGGCCCAGTGTTGCTGAAAGTCTCCAGGTGTCAGTCAGCGAGTGCTGGCAAATGCGTCGTGGGCTCAAGTTGGCACTGGGAGAATGTGGGAGAAGCCCGACTTTCCCCCTTTGGAAAGCCACTTCGTTGCAGCTTCCAAGCCGCCTGCTACTATTCACTCCACAGATTCCTCTGAGGAGCGGTGACTTTTTCCAAAAGAAACCAGGTGCTTGCGATTCCTTCCGGGGAGCTCACCCCCAGGAGCATACTGTAGCTAAGGCGCCCACTAAATGTGACCTCTAGTCTCGAGGTAAGGTGCACATTTTCCCATTCCCAGAGATAGGGGCGCCCCGGTTTCCAGGAGGTCTTAGTCAGTGGACGGCTTTAGCTTTAGTATGCCTCACAGCGCTCAAGACTCTCACGTGGGCACTTCTTTCCAAGGAAGTACACTGCGTACCCAAAGCCTTCTGAGCACAAGCAAGGGATACACAGCTCTGGGCACATCCCTCCCTATGCAGTTGGAAGGGCCGGGAACTAAGGTGTTCTCTGAGGCGAGCGTCCCACAGCTTTGAAACAGCCCCAGGAACGCGGTTCTTGGCAGGGTTTCGTTCCCTGCGGGTCTGCCACGTTGAGGAAAACTAAGCGGCCCTGAAAGAAACCACCGGGGCTCCAATTCGGTTTGGGGACTCCTGCTCGACGTCTCTCTAGGTGATGCGGAAACTGGACTTTAGGTCCAGCCCGAAGTAATGCAGAGAGTAACCCCGAGCATTGCTAGGCATTGGGAACATCCGAAGTCACCCAGGTAGGCCTGCTGAGGGCAGTTCGGGGTTTGTGCCGTTCACCACATGCAGCACACACTGCATCCAAAAGTTTCATCGCAGAAGGCCGAACTGTGTTCCACGGGTCTCCCTTGGATTGTCAGAGAAGATGGGTGTATGTGCTGGGTGATCCAGTTGGTAATTGAGAAGCCTGGCAGAGGGCAGTCTTTTCCCCATTTGAAAGGTCGATAGTGGCGGCCTCAAGGCTGACTGAAAGACACTGCCCTTACCCGTCTTCTAGTCACCTCCAGGAGTGCCTCAGTGAAGACAGTGAGTTTTCTCCTACGAATCCAGGTGGTCTCCAGTGCCTTGCTGGGAGCTCATCCCACGCTTGCCCTAGCTAAAGTGTGAAGTCAAAGTGACCCCTAGCCTCAAGGGAAGCGCGAGCGCTTCCTATCAGCCAAGTTGGGTGGGCAGCCACCTCCATGAACCCTGACGCCATAGAGTGCTTTAACTCCTCTGCGGCTTTGCGTAGGCCTAAGAGAGTCGCGTGTGAATTCCTTCTGAGGGAGAGCATGTGCGCTGGGAGTCCCCGTTTTGTTTTCCGAGCCACACAACACAGGACAGACTGCTGGGGTCAGCTCTTGCTACGCAGAGCGAAGGGCAGTGAACTGCTTCTCGCTTGCAGAGCTTGATGTCTACAGCTGTAAGGCAGCCCCGGGACAAAGTTTTGGCCAGTATTACATTCAGCGTGGCTCTCCCTCTGTGGAGGCCCTCCGAACGGCACTGAGAGAATCCCTGAGCCTAAAGTGCATCCTGGCAACCCTTAACCTGTCATCTCACTATTGTGACGCAAGGTACACTGCAGGTGCAGCCTGACAGAAAGTACAGAAAAGCCGGTACGACTCTGAGGCATTTGGACGAGGCAAGGTCCCCTCGGCCTGACTAAGTCATTAAGCGGGTGCTGCTCCTCGTGGCACGCAGAACACCCCCCCGTCCAACGAAGTGGGATCCTAGAAAGGCCCAGTGTTGCTGAAAGTCTCCAGGTGTCAGTCAGCGAGTGCTGGCAAATGCGTCGTGGGCTCAAGTTGGCACTGGGAGAATGTGGGAGAAGCCCGACTTTCCCCCTTTGGAAAGCCACTTCGTTGCAGCTTCCAAGCCGCCTGCTACTATTCACTCCACAGATTCCTCTGAGGAGCGGTGACTTTTTCCAAAAGAAACCAGGTGCTTGCGATTCCTTCCGGGGAGCTCACCCCCAGGAGCATACTGTAGCTAAGGCGCCCACTAAATGTGACCTCTAGTCTCGAGGTAAGGTGCACATTTTCCCATTCCCAGAGATAGGGGCGCCCCGGTTTCCAGGAGGTCTTAGTCAGTGGACGGCTTTAGCTTTAGTATGCCTCACAGCGCTCAAGACTCTCACGTGGGCACTTCTTTCCAAGGAAGTACACTGCGTACCCAAAGCCTTCTGAGCACAAGCAAGGGATACACAGCTCTGGGCACATCCCTCCCTATGCAGTTGGAAGGGCCGGGAACTAAGGTGTTCTCTGAGGCGAGCGTCCCACAGCTTTGAAACAGCCCCAGGAACGCGGTTCTTGGCAGGGTTTCGTTCCCTGCGGGTCTGCCACGTTGAGGAAAACTAAGCGGCCCTGAAAGAAACCACCGGGGCTCCAATTCGGTTTGGGGACTCCTGCTCGACGTCTCTCTAGGTGATGCGGAAACTGGACTTTAGGTCCAGCCCGAAGTAATGCAGAGAGTAACCCCGAGCATTGCTAGGCATTGGGAACATCCGAAGTCACCCAGGTAGGCCTGCTGAGGGCAGTTCGGGGTTTGTGCCGTTCACCACATGCAGCACACACTGCATCCAAAAGTTTCATCGCAGAAGGCCGAACTGTGTTCCACGGGTCTCCCTTGGATTGTCAGAGAAGATGGGTGTATGTGCTGGGTGATCCAGTTGGTAATTGAGAAGCCTGGCAGAGGGCAGTCTTTTCCCCATTTGAAAGGTCGATAGTGGCGGCCTCAAGGCTGACTGAAAGACACTGCCCTTACCCGTCTTCTAGTCACCTCCAGGAGTGCCTCAGTGAAGACAGTGAGTTTTCTCCTACGAATCCAGGTGGTCTCCAGTGCCTTGCTGGGAGCTCATCCCACGCTTGCCCTAGCTAAAGTGTGAAGTCAAAGTGACCCCTAGCCTCAAGGGAAGCGCGAGCGCTTCCTATCAGCCAAGTTGGGTGGGCAGCCACCTCCATGAACCCTGACGCCATAGAGTGCTTTAACTCCTCTGCGGCTTTGCGTAGGCCTAAGAGAGTCGCGTGTGAATTCCTTCTGAGGGAGAGCATGTGCGCTGGGAGTCCCCGTTTTGTTTTCCGAGCCACACAACACAGGACAGACTGCTGGGGTCAGCTCTTGCTACGCAGAGCGAAGGGCAGTGAACTGCTTCTCGCTTGCAGAGCTTGATGTCTACAGCTGTAAGGCAGCCCCGGGACAAAGTTTTGGCCAGTATTACATTCAGCGTGGCTCTCCCTCTGTGGAGGCCCTCCGAACGGCACTGAGAGAATCCCTGAGCCTAAAGTGCATCCTGGCAACCCTTAACCTGTCATCTCACTATTGTGACGCAAGGTACACTGCAGGTGCAGCCTGACAGAAAGTACAGAAAAGCCGGTACGACTCTGAGGCATTTGGACGAGGCAAGGTCCCCTCGGCCTGACTAAGTCATTAAGCGGGTGCTGCTCCTCGTGGCACGCAGAACACCCCCCCGTCCAACGAAGTGGGATCCTAGAAAGGCCCAGTGTTGCTGAAAGTCTCCAGGTGTCAGTCAGCGAGTGCTGGCAAATGCGTCGTGGGCTCAAGTTGGCACTGGGAGAATGTGGGAGAAGCCCGACTTTCCCCCTTTGGAAAGCCACTTCGTTGCAGCTTCCAAGCCGCCTGCTACTATTCACTCCACAGATTCCTCTGAGGAGCGGTGACTTTTTCCAAAAGAAACCAGGTGCTTGCGATTCCTTCCGGGGAGCTCACCCCCAGGAGCATACTGTAGCTAAGGCGCCCACTAAATGTGACCTCTAGTCTCGAGGTAAGGTGCACATTTTCCCATTCCCAGAGATAGGGGCGCCCCGGTTTCCAGGAGGTCTTAGTCAGTGGACGGCTTTAGCTTTAGTATGCCTCACAGCGCTCAAGACTCTCACGTGGGCACTTCTTTCCAAGGAAGTACACTGCGTACCCAAAGCCTTCTGAGCACAAGCAAGGGATACACAGCTCTGGGCACATCCCTCCCTATGCAGTTGGAAGGGCCGGGAACTAAGGTGTTCTCTGAGGCGAGCGTCCCACAGCTTTGAAACAGCCCCAGGAACGCGGTTCTTGGCAGGGTTTCGTTCCCTGCGGGTCTGCCACGTTGAGGAAAACTAAGCGGCCCTGAAAGAAACCACCGGGGCTCCAATTCGGTTTGGGGACTCCTGCTCGACGTCTCTCTAGGTGATGCGGAAACTGGACTTTAGGTCCAGCCCGAAGTAATGCAGAGAGTAACCCCGAGCATTGCTAGGCATTGGGAACATCCGAAGTCACCCAGGTAGGCCTGCTGAGGGCAGTTCGGGGTTTGTGCCGTTCACCACATGCAGCACACACTGCATCCAAAAGTTTCATCGCAGAAGGCCGAACTGTGTTCCACGGGTCTCCCTTGGATTGTCAGAGAAGATGGGTGTATGTGCTGGGTGATCCAGTTGGTAATTGAGAAGCCTGGCAGAGGGCAGTCTTTTCCCCATTTGAAAGGTCGATAGTGGCGGCCTCAAGGCTGACTGAAAGACACTGCCCTTACCCGTCTTCTAGTCACCTCCAGGAGTGCCTCAGTGAAGACAGTGAGTTTTCTCCTACGAATCCAGGTGGTCTCCAGTGCCTTGCTGGGAGCTCATCCCACGCTTGCCCTAGCTAAAGTGTGAAGTCAAAGTGACCCCTAGCCTCAAGGGAAGCGCGAGCGCTTCCTATCAGCCAAGTTGGGTGGGCAGCCACCTCCATGAACCCTGACGCCATAGAGTGCTTTAACTCCTCTGCGGCTTTGCGTAGGCCTAAGAGAGTCGCGTGTGAATTCCTTCTGAGGGAGAGCATGTGCGCTGGGAGTCCCCGTTTTGTTTTCCGAGCCACACAACACAGGACAGACTGCTGGGGTCAGCTCTTGCTACGCAGAGCGAAGGGCAGTGAACTGCTTCTCGCTTGCAGAGCTTGATGTCTACAGCTGTAAGGCAGCCCCGGGACAAAGTTTTGGCCAGTATTACATTCAGCGTGGCTCTCCCTCTGTGGAGGCCCTCCGAACGGCACTGAGAGAATCCCTGAGCCTAAAGTGCATCCTGGCAACCCTTAACCTGTCATCTCACTATTGTGACGCAAGGTACACTGCAGGTGCAGCCTGACAGAAAGTACAGAAAAGCCGGTACGACTCTGAGGCATTTGGACGAGGCAAGGTCCCCTCGGCCTGACTAAGTCATTAAGCGGGTGCTGCTCCTCGTGGCACGCAGAACACCCCCCCGTCCAACGAAGTGGGATCCTAGAAAGGCCCAGTGTTGCTGAAAGTCTCCAGGTGTCAGTCAGCGAGTGCTGGCAAATGCGTCGTGGGCTCAAGTTGGCACTGGGAGAATGTGGGAGAAGCCCGACTTTCCCCCTTTGGAAAGCCACTTCGTTGCAGCTTCCAAGCCGCCTGCTACTATTCACTCCACAGATTCCTCTGAGGAGCGGTGACTTTTTCCAAAAGAAACCAGGTGCTTGTGATTCCTTCCGGGGAGCTCACCCCCAGGAGCATACTGTAGCTAAGGCGCCCACTAAATGTGACCTCTAGTCTCGAGGTAAGGTGCACATTTTCCCATTCCCAGAGATAGGGGCGCCCCGGTTTCCAGGAGGTCTTAGTCAGTGGACGGCTTTAGCTTTAGTATGCCTCACAGCGCTCAAGACTCTCACGTGGGCACTTCTTTCCAAGGAAGTACACTGCGTACCCAAAGCCTTCTGAGCACAAGCAAGGGATACACAGCTCTGGGCACATCCCTCCCTATGCAGTTGGAAGGGCCGGGAACTAAGGTGTTCTCTGAGGCGAGCGTCCCACAGCTTTGAAACAGCCCCAGGAACGCGGTTCTTGGCAGGGTTTCGTTCCCTGCGGGTCTGCCACGTTGAGGAAAACTAAGCGGCCCTGAAAGAAACCACCGGGGCTCCAATTCGGTTTGGGGACTCCTGCTCGACGTCTCTCTAGGTGATGCGGAAACTGGACTTTAGGTCCAGCCCGAAGTAATGCAGAGAGTAACCCCGAGCATTGCTAGGCATTGGGAACATCCGAAGTCACCCAGGTAGGCCTGCTGAGGGCAGTTCGGGGTTTGTGCCGTTCACCACATGCAGCACACACTGCATCCAAAAGTTTCATCGCAGAAGGCCGAACTGTGTTCCACGGGTCTCCCTTGGATTGTCAGAGAAGATGGGTGTATGTGCTGGGTGATCCAGTTGGTAATTGAGAAGCCTGGCAGAGGGCAGTCTTTTCCCCATTTGAAAGGTCGATAGTGGCGGCCTCAAGGCTGACTGAAAGACACTGCCCTTACCCGTCTTCTAGTCACCTCCAGGAGTGCCTCAGTGAAGACAGTGAGTTTTCTCCTACGAATCCAGGTGGTCTCCAGTGCCTTGCTGGGAGCTCATCCCACGCTTGCCCTAGCTAAAGTGTGAAGTCAAAGTGACCCCTAGCCTCAAGGGAAGCGCGAGCGCTTCCTATCAGCCAAGTTGGGTGGGCAGCCACCTCCATGAACCCTGACGCCATAGAGTGCTTTAACTCCTCTGCGGCTTTGCGTAGGCCTAAGAGAGTCGCGTGTGAATTCCTTCTGAGGGAGAGCATGTGCGCTGGGAGTCCCCGTTTTGTTTTCCGAGCCACACAACACAGGACAGACTGCTGGGGTCAGCTCTTGCTACGCAGAGCGAAGGGCAGTGAACTGCTTCTCGCTTGCAGAGCTTGATGTCTACAGCTGTAAGGCAGCCCCGGGACAAAGTTTTGGCCAGTATTACATTCAGCGTGGCTCTCCCTCTGTGGAGGCCCTCCGAACGGCACTGAGAGAATCCCTGAGCCTAAAGTGCATCCTGGCAACCCTTAACCTGTCATCTCACTATTGTGACGCAAGGTACACTGCAGGTGCAGCCTGACAGAAAGTACAGAAAAGCCGGTACGACTCTGAGGCATTTGGACGAGGCAAGGTCCCCTCGGCCTGACTAAGTCATTAAGCGGGTGCTGCTCCTCGTGGCACGCAGAACACCCCCCCGTCCAACGAAGTGGGATCCTAGAAAGGCCCAGTGTTGCTGAAAGTCTCCAGGTGTCAGTCAGCGAGTGCTGGCAAATGCGTCGTGGGCTCAAGTTGGCACTGGGAGAATGTGGGAGAAGCCCGACTTTCCCCCTTTGGAAAGCCACTTCGTTGCAGCTTCCAAGCCGCCTGCTACTATTCACTCCACAGATTCCTCTGAGGAGCGGTGACTTTTTCCAAAAGAAACCAGGTGCTTGCGATTCCTTCCGGGGAGCTCACCCCCAGGAGCATACTGTAGCTAAGGCGCCCACTAAATGTGACCTCTAGTCTCGAGGTAAGGTGCACATTTTCCCATTCCCAGAGATAGGGGCGCCCCGGTTTCCAGGAGGTCTTAGTCAGTGGACGGCTTTAGCTTTAGTATGCCTCACAGCGCTCAAGACTCTCACGTGGGCACTTCTTTCCAAGGAAGTACACTGCGTACCCAAAGCCTTCTGAGCACAAGCAAGGGATACACAGCTCTGGGCACATCCCTCCCTATGCAGTTGGAAGGGCCGGGAACTAAGGTGTTCTCTGAGGCGAGCGTCCCACAGCTTTGAAACAGCCCCAGGAACGCGGTTCTTGGCAGGGTTTCGTTCCCTGCGGGTCTGCCACGTTGAGGAAAACTAAGCGGCCCTGAAAGAAACCACCGGGGCTCCAATTCGGTTTGGGGACTCCTGCTCGACGTCTCTCTAGGTGATGCGGAAACTGGACTTTAGGTCCAGCCCGAAGTAATGCAGAGAGTAACCCCGAGCATTGCTAGGCATTGGGAACATCCGAAGTCACCCAGGTAGGCCTGCTGAGGGCAGTTCGGGGTTTGTGCCGTTCACCACATGCAGCACACACTGCATCCAAAAGTTTCATCGCAGAAGGCCGAACTGTGTTCCACGGGTCTCCCTTGGATTGTCAGAGAAGATGGGTGTATGTGCTGGGTGATCCAGTTGGTAATTGAGAAGCCTGGCAGAGGGCAGTCTTTTCCCCATTTGAAAGGTCGATAGTGGCGGCCTCAAGGCTGACTGAAAGACACTGCCCTTACCCGTCTTCTAGTCACCTCCAGGAGTGCCTCAGTGAAGACAGTGAGTTTTCTCCTACGAATCCAGGTGGTCTCCAGTGCCTTGCTGGGAGCTCATCCCACGCTTGCCCTAGCTAAAGTGTGAAGTCAAAGTGACCCCTAGCCTCAAGGGAAGCGCGAGCGCTTCCTATCAGCCAAGTTGGGTGGGCAGCCACCTCCATGAACCCTGACGCCATAGAGTGCTTTAACTCCTCTGCGGCTTTGCGTAGGCCTAAGAGAGTCGCGTGTGAATTCCTTCTGAGGGAGAGCATGTGCGCTGGGAGTCCCCGTTTTGTTTTCCGAGCCACACAACACAGGACAGACTGCTGGGGTCAGCTCTTGCTACGCAGAGCGAAGGGCAGTGAACTGCTTCTCGCTTGCAGAGCTTGATGTCTACAGCTGTAAGGCAGCCCCGGGACAAAGTTTTGGCCAGTATTACATTCAGCGTGGCTCTCCCTCTGTGGAGGCCCTCCGAACGGCACTGAGAGAATCCCTGAGCCTAAAGTGCATCCTGGCAACCCTTAACCTGTCATCTCACTATTGTGACGCAAGGTACACTGCAGGTGCAGCCTGACAGAAAGTACAGAAAAGCCGGTACGACTCTGAGGCATTTGGACGAGGCAAGGTCCCCTCGGCCTGACTAAGTCATTAAGCGGGTGCTGCTCCTCGTGGCACGCAGAACACCCCCCCGTCCAACGAAGTGGGATCCTAGAAAGGCCCAGTGTTGCTGAAAGTCTCCAGGTGTCAGTCAGCGAGTGCTGGCAAATGCGTCGTGGGCTCAAGTTGGCACTGGGAGAATGTGGGAGAAGCCCGACTTTCCCCCTTTGGAAAGCCACTTCGTTGCAGCTTCCAAGCCGCCTGCTACTATTCACTCCACAGATTCCTCTGAGGAGCGGTGACTTTTTCCAAAAGAAACCAGGTGCTTGCGATTCCTTCCGGGGAGCTCACCCCCAGGAGCATACTGTAGCTAAGGCGCCCACTAAATGTGACCTCTAGTCTCGAGGTAAGGTGCACATTTTCCCATTCCCAGAGATAGGGGCGCCCCGGTTTCCAGGAGGTCTTAGTCAGTGGACGGCTTTAGCTTTAGTATGCCTCACAGCGCTCAAGACTCTCACGTGGGCACTTCTTTCCAAGGAAGTACACTGCGTACCCAAAGCCTTCTGAGCACAAGCAAGGGATACACAGCTCTGGGCACATCCCTCCCTATGCAGTTGGAAGGGCCGGGAACTAAGGTGTTCTCTGAGGCGAGCGTCCCACAGCTTTGAAACAGCCCCAGGAACGCGGTTCTTGGCAGGGTTTCGTTCCCTGCGGGTCTGCCACGTTGAGGAAAACTAAGCGGCCCTGAAAGAAACCACCGGGGCTCCAATTCGGTTTGGGGACTCCTGCTCGACGTCTCTCTAGGTGATGCGGAAACTGGACTTTAGGTCCAGCCCGAAGTAATGCAGAGAGTAACCCCGAGCATTGCTAGGCATTGGGAACATCCGAAGTCACCCAGGTAGGCCTGCTGAGGGCAGTTCGGGGTTTGTGCCGTTCACCACATGCAGCACACACTGCATCCAAAAGTTTCATCGCAGAAGGCCGAACTGTGTTCCACGGGTCTCCCTTGGATTGTCAGAGAAGATGGGTGTATGTGCTGGGTGATCCAGTTGGTAATTGAGAAGCCTGGCAGAGGGCAGTCTTTTCCCCATTTGAAAGGTCGATAGTGGCGGCCTCAAGGCTGACTGAAAGACACTGCCCTTACCCGTCTTCTAGTCACCTCCAGGAGTGCCTCAGTGAAGACAGTGAGTTTTCTCCTACGAATCCAGGTGGTCTCCAGTGCCTTGCTGGGAGCTCATCCCACGCTTGCCCTAGCTAAAGTGTGAAGTCAAAGTGACCCCTAGCCTCAAGGGAAGCGCGAGCGCTTCCTATCAGCCAAGTTGGGTGGGCAGCCACCTCCATGAACCCTGACGCCATAGAGTGCTTTAACTCCTCTGCGGCTTTGCGTAGGCCTAAGAGAGTCGCGTGTGAATTCCTTCTGAGGGAGAGCATGTGCGCTGGGAGTCCCCGTTTTGTTTTCCGAGCCACACAACACAGGACAGACTGCTGGGGTCAGCTCTTGCTACGCAGAGCGAAGGGCAGTGAACTGCTTCTCGCTTGCAGAGCTTGATGTCTACAGCTGTAAGGCAGCCCCGGGACAAAGTTTTGGCCAGTATTACATTCAGCGTGGCTCTCCCTCTGTGGAGGCCCTCCGAACGGCACTGAGAGAATCCCTGAGCCTAAAGTGCATCCTGGCAACCCTTAACCTGTCATCTCACTATTGTGACGCAAGGTACACTGCAGGTGCAGCCTGACAGAAAGTACAGAAAAGCCGGTACGACTCTGAGGCATTTGGACGAGGCAAGGTCCCCTCGGCCTGACTAAGTCATTAAGCGGGTGCTGCTCCTCGTGGCACGCAGAACACCCCCCCGTCCAACGAAGTGGGATCCTAGAAAGGCCCAGTGTTGCTGAAAGTCTCCAGGTGTCAGTCAGCGAGTGCTGGCAAATGCGTCGTGGGCTCAAGTTGGCACTGGGAGAATGTGGGAGAAGCCCGACTTTCCCCCTTTGGAAAGCCACTTCGTTGCAGCTTCCAAGCCGCCTGCTACTATTCACTCCACAGATTCCTCTGAGGAGCGGTGACTTTTTCCAAAAGAAACCAGGTGCTTGCGATTCCTTCCGGGGAGCTCACCCCCAGGAGCATACTGTAGCTAAGGCGCCCACTAAATGTGACCTCTAGTCTCGAGGTAAGGTGCACATTTTCCCATTCCCAGAGATAGGGGCGCCCCGGTTTCCAGGAGGTCTTAGTCAGTGGACGGCTTTAGCTTTAGTATGCCTCACAGCGCTCAAGACTCTCACGTGGGCACTTCTTTCCAAGGAAGTACACTGCGTACCCAAAGCCTTCTGAGCACAAGCAAGGGATACACAGCTCTGGGCACATCCCTCCCTATGCAGTTGGAAGGGCCGGGAACTAAGGTGTTCTCTGAGGCGAGCGTCCCACAGCTTTGAAACAGCCCCAGGAACGCGGTTCTTGGCAGGGTTTCGTTCCCTGCGGGTCTGCCACGTTGAGGAAAACTAAGCGGCCCTGAAAGAAACCACCGGGGCTCCAATTCGGTTTGGGGACTCCTGCTCGACGTCTCTCTAGGTGATGCGGAAACTGGACTTTAGGTCCAGCCCGAAGTAATGCAGAGAGTAACCCCGAGCATTGCTAGGCATTGGGAACATCCGAAGTCACCCAGGTAGGCCTGCTGAGGGCAGTTCGGGGTTTGTGCCGTTCACCACATGCAGCACACACTGCATCCAAAAGTTTCATCGCAGAAGGCCGAACTGTGTTCCACGGGTCTCCCTTGGATTGTCAGAGAAGATGGGTGTATGTGCTGGGTGATCCAGTTGGTAATTGAGAAGCCTGGCAGAGGGCAGTCTTTTCCCCATTTGAAAGGTCGATAGTGGCGGCCTCAAGGCTGACTGAAAGACACTGCCCTTACCCGTCTTCTAGTCACCTCCAGGAGTGCCTCAGTGAAGACAGTGAGTTTTCTCCTACGAATCCAGGTGGTCTCCAGTGCCTTGCTGGGAGCTCATCCCACGCTTGCCCTAGCTAAAGTGTGAAGTCAAAGTGACCCCTAGCCTCAAGGGAAGCGCGAGCGCTTCCTATCAGCCAAGTTGGGTGGGCAGCCACCTCCATGAACCCTGACGCCATAGAGTGCTTTAACTCCTCTGCGGCTTTGCGTAGGCCTAAGAGAGTCGCGTGTGAATTCCTTCTGAGGGAGAGCATGTGCGCTGGGAGTCCCCGTTTTGTTTTCCGAGCCACACAACACAGGACAGACTGCTGGGGTCAGCTCTTGCTACGCAGAGCGAAGGGCAGTGAACTGCTTCTCGCTTGCAGAGCTTGATGTCTACAGCTGTAAGGCAGCCCCGGGACAAAGTTTTGGCCAGTATTACATTCAGCGTGGCTCTCCCTCTGTGGAGGCCCTCCGAACGGCACTGAGAGAATCCCTGAGCCTAAAGTGCATCCTGGCAACCCTTAACCTGTCATCTCACTATTGTGACGCAAGGTACACTGCAGGTGCAGCCTGACAGAAAGTACAGAAAAGCCGGTACGACTCTGAGGCATTTGGACGAGGCAAGGTCCCCTCGGCCTGACTAAGTCATTAAGCGGGTGCTGCTCCTCGTGGCACGCAGAACACCCCCCCGTCCAACGAAGTGGGATCCTAGAAAGGCCCAGTGTTGCTGAAAGTCTCCAGGTGTCAGTCAGCGAGTGCTGGCAAATGCGTCGTGGGCTCAAGTTGGCACTGGGAGAATGTGGGAGAAGCCCGACTTTCCCCCTTTGGAAAGCCACTTCGTTGCAGCTTCCAAGCCGCCTGCTACTATTCACTCCACAGATTCCTCTGAGGAGCGGTGACTTTTTCCAAAAGAAACCAGGTGCTTGCGATTCCTTCCGGGGAGCTCACCCCCAGGAGCATACTGTAGCTAAGGCGCCCACTAAATGTGACCTCTAGTCTCGAGGTAAGGTGCACATTTTCCCATTCCCAGAGATAGGGGCGCCCCGGTTTCCAGGAGGTCTTAGTCAGTGGACGGCTTTAGCTTTAGTATGCCTCACAGCGCTCAAGACTCTCACGTGGGCACTTCTTTCCAAGGAAGTACACTGCGTACCCAAAGCCTTCTGAGCACAAGCAAGGGATACACAGCTCTGGGCACATCCCTCCCTATGCAGTTGGAAGGGCCGGGAACTAAGGTGTTCTCTGAGGCGAGCGTCCCACAGCTTTGAAACAGCCCCAGGAACGCGGTTCTTGGCAGGGTTTCGTTCCCTGCGGGTCTGCCACGTTGAGGAAAACTAAGCGGCCCTGAAAGAAACCACCGGGGCTCCAATTCGGTTTGGGGACTCCTGCTCGACGTCTCTCTAGGTGATGCGGAAACTGGACTTTAGGTCCAGCCCGAAGTAATGCAGAGAGTAACCCCGAGCATTGCTAGGCATTGGGAACATCCGAAGTCACCCAGGTAGGCCTGCTGAGGGCAGTTCGGGGTTTGTGCCGTTCACCACATGCAGCACACACTGCATCCAAAAGTTTCATCGCAGAAGGCCGAACTGTGTTCCACGGGTCTCCCTTGGATTGTCAGAGAAGATGGGTGTATGTGCTGGGTGATCCAGTTGGTAATTGAGAAGCCTGGCAGAGGGCAGTCTTTTCCCCATTTGAAAGGTCGATAGTGGCGGCCTCAAGGCTGACTGAAAGACACTGCCCTTACCCGTCTTCTAGTCACCTCCAGGAGTGCCTCAGTGAAGACAGTGAGTTTTCTCCTACGAATCCAGGTGGTCTCCAGTGCCTTGCTGGGAGCTCATCCCACGCTTGCCCTAGCTAAAGTGTGAAGTCAAAGTGACCCCTAGCCTCAAGGGAAGCGCGAGCGCTTCCTATCAGCCAAGTTGGGTGGGCAGCCACCTCCATGAACCCTGACGCCATAGAGTGCTTTAACTCCTCTGCGGCTTTGCGTAGGCCTAAGAGAGTCGCGTGTGAATTCCTTCTGAGGGAGAGCATGTGCGCTGGGAGTCCCCGTTTTGTTTTCCGAGCCACACAACACAGGACAGACTGCTGGGGTCAGCTCTTGCTACGCAGAGCGAAGGGCAGTGAACTGCTTCTCGCTTGCAGAGCTTGATGTCTACAGCTGTAAGGCAGCCCCGGGACAAAGTTTTGGCCAGTATTACATTCAGCGTGGCTCTCCCTCTGTGGAGGCCCTCCGAACGGCACTGAGAGAATCCCTGAGCCTAAAGTGCATCCTGGCAACCCTTAACCTGTCATCTCACTATTGTGACGCAAGGTACACTGCAGGTGCAGCCTGACAGAAAGTACAGAAAAGCCGGTACGACTCTGAGGCATTTGGACGAGGCAAGGTCCCCTCGGCCTGACTAAGTCATTAAGCGGGTGCTGCTCCTCGTGGCACGCAGAACACCCCCCCGTCCAACGAAGTGGGATCCTAGAAAGGCCCAGTGTTGCTGAAAGTCTCCAGGTGTCAGTCAGCGAGTGCTGGCAAATGCGTCGTGGGCTCAAGTTGGCACTGGGAGAATGTGGGAGAAGCCCGACTTTCCCCCTTTGGAAAGCCACTTCGTTGCAGCTTCCAAGCCGCCTGCTACTATTCACTCCACAGATTCCTCTGAGGAGCGGTGACTTTTTCCAAAAGAAACCAGGTGCTTGCGATTCCTTCCGGGGAGCTCACCCCCAGGAGCATACTGTAGCTAAGGCGCCCACTAAATGTGACCTCTAGTCTCGAGGTAAGGTGCACATTTTCCCATTCCCAGAGATAGGGGCGCCCCGGTTTCCAGGAGGTCTTAGTCAGTGGACGGCTTTAGCTTTAGTATGCCTCACAGCGCTCAAGACTCTCACGTGGGCACTTCTTTCCAAGGAAGTACACTGCGTACCCAAAGCCTTCTGAGCACAAGCAAGGGATACACAGCTCTGGGCACATCCCTCCCTATGCAGTTGGAAGGGCCGGGAACTAAGGTGTTCTCTGAGGCGAGCGTCCCACAGCTTTGAAACAGCCCCAGGAACGCGGTTCTTGGCAGGGTTTCGTTCCCTGCGGGTCTGCCACGTTGAGGAAAACTAAGCGGCCCTGAAAGAAACCACCGGGGCTCCAATTCGGTTTGGGGACTCCTGCTCGACGTCTCTCTAGGTGATGCGGAAACTGGACTTTAGGTCCAGCCCGAAGTAATGCAGAGAGTAACCCCGAGCATTGCTAGGCATTGGGAACATCCGAAGTCACCCAGGTAGGCCTGCTGAGGGCAGTTCGGGGTTTGTGCCGTTCACCACATGCAGCACACACTGCATCCAAAAGTTTCATCGCAGAAGGCCGAACTGTGTTCCACGGGTCTCCCTTGGATTGTCAGAGAAGATGGGTGTATGTGCTGGGTGATCCAGTTGGTAATTGAGAAGCCTGGCAGAGGGCAGTCTTTTCCCCATTTGAAAGGTCGATAGTGGCGGCCTCAAGGCTGACTGAAAGACACTGCCCTTACCCGTCTTCTAGTCACCTCCAGGAGTGCCTCAGTGAAGACAGTGAGTTTTCTCCTACGAATCCAGGTGGTCTCCAGTGCCTTGCTGGGAGCTCATCCCACGCTTGCCCTAGCTAAAGTGTGAAGTCAAAGTGACCCCTAGCCTCAAGGGAAGCGCGAGCGCTTCCTATCAGCCAAGTTGGGTGGGCAGCCACCTCCATGAACCCTGACGCCATAGAGTGCTTTAACTCCTCTGCGGCTTTGCGTAGGCCTAAGAGAGTCGCGTGTGAATTCCTTCTGAGGGAGAGCATGTGCGCTGGGAGTCCCCGTTTTGTTTTCCGAGCCACACAACACAGGACAGACTGCTGGGGTCAGCTCTTGCTACGCAGAGCGAAGGGCAGTGAACTGCTTCTCGCTTGCAGAGCTTGATGTCTACAGCTGTAAGGCAGCCCCGGGACAAAGTTTTGGCCAGTATTACATTCAGCGTGGCTCTCCCTCTGTGGAGGCCCTCCGAACGGCACTGAGAGAATCCCTGAGCCTAAAGTGCATCCTGGCAACCCTTAACCTGTCATCTCACTATTGTGACGCAAGGTACACTGCAGGTGCAGCCTGACAGAAAGTACAGAAAAGCCGGTACGACTCTGAGGCATTTGGACGAGGCAAGGTCCCCTCGGCCTGACTAAGTCATTAAGCGGGTGCTGCTCCTCGTGGCACGCAGAACACCCCCCCGTCCAACGAAGTGGGATCCTAGAAAGGCCCAGTGTTGCTGAAAGTCTCCAGGTGTCAGTCAGCGAGTGCTGGCAAATGCGTCGTGGGCTCAAGTTGGCACTGGGAGAATGTGGGAGAAGCCCGACTTTCCCCCTTTGGAAAGCCACTTCGTTGCAGCTTCCAAGCCGCCTGCTACTATTCACTCCACAGATTCCTCTGAGGAGCGGTGACTTTTTCCAAAAGAAACCAGGTGCTTGCGATTCCTTCCGGGGAGCTCACCCCCAGGAGCATACTGTAGCTAAGGCGCCCACTAAATGTGACCTCTAGTCTCGAGGTAAGGTGCACATTTTCCCATTCCCAGAGATAGGGGCGCCCGGTTTCCAGGAGGTCTTAGTCAGTGGACGGCTTTAGCTTTAGTATGCCTCACAGCGCTCAAGACTCTCACGTGGGCACTTCTTTCCAAGGAAGTACACTGCGTACCCAAAGCCTTCTGAGCACAAGCAAGGGATACACAGCTCTGGGCACATCCCTCCCTATGCAGTTGGAAGGGCCGGGAACTAAGGTGTTCTCTGAGGCGAGCGTCCCACAGCTTTGAAACAGCCCCAGGAACGCGGTTCTTGGCAGGGTTTCGTTCCCTGCGGGTCTGCCACGTTGAGGAAAACTAAGCGGCCCTGAAAGAAACCACCGGGGCTCCAATTCGGTTTGGGGACTCCTGCTCGACGTCTCTCTAGGTGATGCGGAAACTGGACTTTAGGTCCAGCCCGAAGTAATGCAGAGAGTAACCCCGAGCATTGCTAGGCATTGGGAACATCCGAAGTCACCCAGGTAGGCCTGCTGAGGGCAGTTCGGGGTTTGTGCCGTTCACCACATGCAGCACACACTGCATCCAAAAGTTTCATCGCAGAAGGCCGAACTGTGTTCCACGGGTCTCCCTTGGATTGTCAGAGAAGATGGGTGTATGTGCTGGGTGATCCAGTTGGTAATTGAGAAGCCTGGCAGAGGGCAGTCTTTTCCCCATTTGAAAGGTCGATAGTGGCGGCCTCAAGGCTGACTGAAAGACACTGCCCTTACCCGTCTTCTAGTCACCTCCAGGAGTGCCTCAGTGAAGACAGTGAGTTTTCTCCTACGAATCCAGGTGGTCTCCAGTGCCTTGCTGGGAGCTCATCCCACGCTTGCCCTAGCTAAAGTGTGAAGTCAAAGTGACCCCTAGCCTCAAGGGAAGCGCGAGCGCTTCCTATCAGCCAAGTTGGGTGGGCAGCCACCTCCATGAACCCTGACGCCATAGAGTGCTTTAACTCCTCTGCGGCTTTGCGTAGGCCTAAGAGAGTCGCGTGTGAATTCCTTCTGAGGGAGAGCATGTGCGCTGGGAGTCCCCGTTTTGTTTTCCGAGCCACACAACACAGGACAGACTGCTGGGGTCAGCTCTTGCTACGCAGAGCGAAGGGCAGTGAACTGCTTCTCGCTTGCAGAGCTTGATGTCTACAGCTGTAAGGCAGCCCCGGGACAAAGTTTTGGCCAGTATTACATTCAGCGTGGCTCTCCCTCTGTGGAGGCCCTCCGAACGGCACTGAGAGAATCCCTGAGCCTAAAGTGCATCCTGGCAACCCTTAACCTGTCATCTCACTATTGTGACGCAAGGTACACTGCAGGTGCAGCCTGACAGAAAGTACAGAAAAGCCGGTACGACTCTGAGGCATTTGGACGAGGCAAGGTCCCCTCGGCCTGACTAAGTCATTAAGCGGGTGCTGCTCCTCGTGGCACGCAGAACACCCCCCCGTCCAACGAAGTGGGATCCTAGAAAGGCCCAGTGTTGCTGAAAGTCTCCAGGTGTCAGTCAGCGAGTGCTGGCAAATGCGTCGTGGGCTCAAGTTGGCACTGGGAGAATGTGGGAGAAGCCCGACTTTCCCCCTTTGGAAAGCCACTTCGTTGCAGCTTCCAAGCCGCCTGCTACTATTCACTCCACAGATTCCTCTGAGGAGCGGTGACTTTTTCCAAAAGAAACCAGGTGCTTGCGATTCCTTCCGGGGAGCTCACCCCCAGGAGCATACTGTAGCTAAGGCGCCCACTAAATGTGACCTCTAGTCTCGAGGTAAGGTGCACATTTTCCCATTCCCAGAGATAGGGGCGCCCCGGTTTCCAGGAGGTCTTAGTCAGTGGACGGCTTTAGCTTTAGTATGCCTCACAGCGCTCAAGACTCTCACGTGGGCACTTCTTTCCAAGGAAGTACACTGCGTACCCAAAGCCTTCTGAGCACAAGCAAGGGATACACAGCTCTGGGCACATCCCTCCCTATGCAGTTGGAAGGGCCGGGAACTAAGGTGTTCTCTGAGGCGAGCGTCCCACAGCTTTGAAACAGCCCCAGGAACGCGGTTCTTGGCAGGGTTTCGTTCCCTGCGGGTCTGCCACGTTGAGGAAAACTAAGCGGCCCTGAAAGAAACCACCGGGGCTCCAATTCGGTTTGGGGACTCCTGCTCGACGTCTCTCTAGGTGATGCGGAAACTGGACTTTAGGTCCAGCCCGAAGTAATGCAGAGAGTAACCCCGAGCATTGCTAGGCATTGGGAACATCCGAAGTCACCCAGGTAGGCCTGCTGAGGGCAGTTCGGGGTTTGTGCCGTTCACCACATGCAGCACACACTGCATCCAAAAGTTTCATCGCAGAAGGCCGAACTGTGTTCCACGGGTCTCCCTTGGATTGTCAGAGAAGATGGGTGTATGTGCTGGGTGATCCAGTTGGTAATTGAGAAGCCTGGCAGAGGGCAGTCTTTTCCCCATTTGAAAGGTCGATAGTGGCGGCCTCAAGGCTGACTGAAAGACACTGCCCTTACCCGTCTTCTAGTCACCTCCAGGAGTGCCTCAGTGAAGACAGTGAGTTTTCTCCTACGAATCCAGGTGGTCTCCAGTGCCTTGCTGGGAGCTCATCCCACGCTTGCCCTAGCTAAAGTGTGAAGTCAAAGTGACCCCTAGCCTCAAGGGAAGCGCGAGCGCTTCCTATCAGCCAAGTTGGGTGGGCAGCCACCTCCATGAACCCTGACGCCATAGAGTGCTTTAACTCCTCTGCGGCTTTGCGTAGGCCTAAGAGAGTCGCGTGTGAATTCCTTCTGAGGGAGAGCATGTGCGCTGGGAGTCCCCGTTTTGTTTTCCGAGCCACACAACACAGGACAGACTGCTGGGGTCAGCTCTTGCTACGCAGAGCGAAGGGCAGTGAACTGCTTCTCGCTTGCAGAGCTTGATGTCTACAGCTGTAAGGCAGCCCCGGGACAAAGTTTTGGCCAGTATTACATTCAGCGTGGCTCTCCCTCTGTGGAGGCCCTCCGAACGGCACTGAGAGAATCCCTGAGCCTAAAGTGCATCCTGGCAACCCTTAACCTGTCATCTCACTGTTGTGACGCAAGGTACACTGCAGGTGCAGCCTGACAGAAAGTACAGAAAAGCCGGTACGACTCTGAGGCATTTGGACGAGGCAAGGTCCCCTCGGCCTGACTAAGTCATTAAGCGGGTGCTGCTCCTCGTGGCACGCAGAACACCCCCCCGTCCAACGAAGTGGGATCCTAGAAAGGCCCAGTGTTGCTGAAAGTCTCCAGGTGTCAGTCAGCGAGTGCTGGCAAATGCGTCGTGGGCTCAAGTTGGCACTGGGAGAATGTGGGAGAAGCCCGACTTTCCCCCTTTGGAAAGCCACTTCGTTGCAGCTTCCAAGCCGCCTGCTACTATTCACTCCACAGATTCCTCTGAGGAGCGGTGACTTTTTCCAAAAGAAACCAGGTGCTTGCGATTCCTTCCGGGGAGCTCACCCCCAGGAGCATACTGTAGCTAAGGCGCCCACTAAATGTGACCTCTAGTCTCGAGGTAAGGTGCACATTTTCCCATTCCCAGAGATAGGGGCGCCCCGGTTTCCAGGAGGTCTTAGTCAGTGGACGGCTTTAGCTTTAGTATGCCTCACAGCGCTCAAGACTCTCACGTGGGCACTTCTTTCCAAGGAAGTACACTGCGTACCCAAAGCCTTCTGAGCACAAGCAAGGGATACACAGCTCTGGGCACATCCCTCCCTATGCAGTTGGAAGGGCCGGGAACTAAGGTGTTCTCTGAGGCGAGCGTCCCACAGCTTTGAAACAGCCCCAGGAACGCGGTTCTTGGCAGGGTTTCGTTCCCTGCGGGTCTGCCACGTTGAGGAAAACTAAGCGGCCCTGAAAGAAACCACCGGGGCTCCAATTCGGTTTGGGGACTCCTGCTCGACGTCTCTCTAGGTGATGCGGAAACTGGACTTTAGGTCCAGCCCGAAGTAATGCAGAGAGTAACCCCGAGCATTGCTAGCATTGGGAACATCCGAAGTCACCCAGGTAGGCCTGCTGAGGGCAGTTCGGGGTTTGTGCCGTTCACCACATGCAGCACACACTGCATCCAAAAGTTTCATCGCAGAAGGCCGAACTGTGTTCCACGGGTCTCCCTTGGATTGTCAGAGAAGATGGGTGTATGTGCTGGGTGATCCAGTTGGTAATTGAGAAGCCTGGCAGAGGGCAGTCTTTTCCCCATTTGAAAGGTCGATAGTGGCGGCCTCAAGGCTGACTGAAAGACACTGCCCTTACCCGTCTTCTAGTCACCTCCAGGAGTGCCTCAGTGAAGACAGTGAGTTTTCTCCTACGAATCCAGGTGGTCTCCAGTGCCTTGCTGGGAGCTCATCCCACGCTTGCCCTAGCTAAAGTGTGAAGTCAAAGTGACCCCTAGCCTCAAGGGAAGCGCGAGCGCTTCCTATCAGCCAAGTTGGGTGGGCAGCCACCTCCATGAACCCTGACGCCATAGAGTGCTTTAACTCCTCTGCGGCTTTGCGTAGGCCTAAGAGAGTCGCGTGTGAATTCCTTCTGAGGGAGAGCATGTGCGCTGGGAGTCCCCGTTTTGTTTTCCGAGCCACACAACACAGGACAGACTGCTGGGGTCAGCTCTTGCTACGCAGAGCGAAGGGCAGTGAACTGCTTCTCGCTTGCAGAGCTTGATGTCTACAGCTGTAAGGCAGCCCCGGGACAAAGTTTTGGCCAGTATTACATTCAGCGTGGCTCTCCCTCTGTGGAGGCCCTCCGAACGGCACTGAGAGAATCCCTGAGCCTAAAGTGCATCCTGGCAACCCTTAACCTGTCATCTCACTGTTGTGACGCAAGGTACACTGCAGGTGCAGCCTGACAGAAAGTACAGAAAAGCCGGGTACGACTCTGAGGCATTTGGACGAGGCAAGGTCCCCTCGGCCTGACT
>NW_028294037.1:0-31689 GCF_964341445.2 Mesoplodon mirus | reverse complement strand
GAACTAAAGAATAGCTTGAAATAAATAACGAACCAATGGAACAATAAACAGGTACGATGCTGCTTCTATCATATTAGCATAAGCAACGAGAAACATAGTTATTACCGTATTTGTAGAGAGTCTTTGAAACGAGAAGCTGGAGAGAGAGATTCGCAATGAATCGAACTAAAGAATAGCTTGAAATAAATAACGAACCAATGGAACAATAAACAGGTACGATGCTGCTTCTATAATATTAGCATAAGCAACGAGAAACATAGTTATTACCGTATTTGTAGAGAGTCTTTGAAACGAGAAGCTGGAGAGAGAGATTCGCAATGAATCGAACTAAAGAGTAGCTTGAAATAAATAACGAACCAATGGAACAATAAACAGGTACGATGCTGCTTCTATCATATTAGCATAAGCAACGAGAAACATAGTTATTACCGTATTTGTAGAGAGTCTTTGAAACGAGAAGCTGGAGAGAGAGATTCGCAATGAATCGAACTAAAGAGTAGCTTGAAATAAATAACGAACCAATGGAACAATAAACAGGTACGATGCTGCTTCTATCATATTAGCATTAGCAACGAGAAACATAGTTATTACCGTATTTGTAGAGAGTCTTTGAAACGAGAAGCTGTGGAGAGAGATTCGCAATGAATCGAACTAAAGAATAGCTTGAAATAAATAGCGAACCAATGGAACAATAAACAGGTACGATGCTGCTTCTATAATATTAGCATAAGCAACGAGAAACATAGTTATTACCGTATTTGTAGAGAGTCTTTGAAACGAGAAGCTGTAGAGAGAGATTCGCAATGAATCGAACTAAAGAATAGCTTGAAATGAATAACGAACCAATGGAACAATAAACAGGTACGATGCTGCTTCTATAATATTAGCATAAGCAACGAGAAACATAGTTATTACCGTATTTGTAGAGAGTCTTTGAAACGAGAAGCTGGAGAGAGAGATTCGCAATGAATCGAACTAAAGAATAGCTTGAAATAAATAACGAACCAATGGAACAATAAACAGGTACGATGCTGCTTCTATCATATTAGCATAAGCAACGAGAAACATAGTTATTACCGTATTTGTAGAGAGTCTTTGAAACGAGAAGCTGGAGAGAGAGATTCGCAATGAATCGAACTAAAGAATAGCTTGAAATAAATAACGAACCAATGGAACAATAAACAGGTACGATGCTGCTTCTATAATATTAGCATAAGCAACGAGAAACATAGTTATTACCGTATTTGTAGAGAGTCTTTGAAACGAGAAGCTGTGGAGAGAGATTCGCAATGAATCGAACTAAAGAATAGCTTGAAATAAATAGCGAACCAATGGAACAATAAACAGGTACGATGCTGCTTCTATCATATTAGCATTAGCAACGAGAAACATAGTTATTACCGTATTTCTAGAGAGTCTTTGAAACGAGAAGCTGTAGAGAGAGATTCGCAATGAATCGAACTAAAGAGTAGCTTGAAATAAATAACGAACCAATGGAACAATAAACAGGTACGATGCTGCTTCTATCATATTAGCATAAGCAACGAGAAACATAGTTATTACCGTATTTGTAGAGAGTCTTTGAAACGAGAAGCTGTAGAGAGAGATTCGCAATGAATCGAACTAAAGAGTAGCATGAAATAAATAACGAACCAATGGAACAATAAACAGGTACGATGCTGCTTCTATCATATTAGCATAAGCAACGAGAAACATAGTTATTACCGTATTTGTAGAGAGTCTTTGAAACGAGAAGCTGTAGAGAGAGATTCGCAATGAATCGAACTAAAGAGTAGCATGAAATAAATAACGAACCAATGGAACAATAAACAGGTACGATGCTGCTTCTATCATATTAGCATTAGCAACGAGAAACATAGTTATTACCGTATTTGTAGAGAGTCTTTGAAACGAGAAGCTGTAGAGAGAGATTCGCAATGAATCGAACTAAAGAATAGCTTGAAATGAATAACGAACCAATGGAACAATAAACAGGTACGATGCTGCTTCTATAATATTAGCATAAGCAACGAGAAACATAGTTATTACCGTATTTGTAGAGAGTCTTTGAAACGAGAAGCTGGAGAGAGAGATTCGCAATGAATCGAACTAAAGAGTAGCTTGAAATAAATAACGAACCAATGGAACAATAAACAGGTACGATGCTGCTTCTATCATATTAGCATAAGCAACGAGAAACATAGTTATTACCGTATTTGTAGAGAGTCTTTGAAACGAGAAGCTGTGGAGAGAGATTCGCAATGAATCGAACTAAAGAATAGCTTGAAATAAATAGCGAACCAATGGAACAATAAACAGGTACGATGCTGCTTCTATCATATTAGCATTAGCAACGAGAAACATAGTTATTACCGTATTTGTAGAGAGTCTTTGAAACGAGAAGCTGTAGAGAGAGATTCGCAATGAATCGAACTAAAGAGTAGCTTGAAATAAATAACGAACCAATGGAACAATAAACAGGTACGATGCTGCTTCTATCATATTAGCATAAGCAACGAGAAACATAGTTATTACCGTATTTGTAGAGAGTCTTTGAAACGAGAAGCTGTGGAGAGAGATTCGCAATGAATCGAACTAAAGAATAGCTTGAAATAAATAGCGAACCAATGGAACAATAAACAGGTACGATGCTGCTTCTATCATATTAGCATTAGCAACGAGAAACATAGTTATTACCGTATTTGTAGAGAGTCTTTGAAACGAGAAGCTGTAGAGAGAGATTCGCAATGAATCGAACTAAAGAGTAGCTTGAAATAAATAACGAACCAATGGAACAATAAACAGGTACGATGCTGCTTCTATCATATTAGCATAAGCAACGAGAAACATAGTTATTACCGTATTTGTAGAGAGTCTTTGAAACGAGAAGCTGTGGAGAGAGATTCGCAATGAATCGAACTAAAGAATAGCTTGAAATAAATAGCGAACCAATGGAACAATAAACAGGTACGATGCTGCTTCTATCATATTAGCATTAGCAACGAGAAACATAGTTATTACCGTATTTGTAGAGAGTCTTTGAAACGAGAAGCTGTAGAGAGAGATTCGCAATGAATCGAACTAAAGAGTAGCTTGAAATAAATAACGAACCAATGGAACAATAAACAGGTACGATGCTGCTTCTATCATATTAGCATAAGCAACGAGAAACATAGTTATTACCGTATTTGTAGAGAGTCTTTGAAACGAGAAGCTGGAGAGAGAGATTCGCAATGAATCGAACTAAAGAGTAGCTTGAAATAAATAACGAACCAATGGAACAATAAACAGGTACGATGCTGCTTCTATCATATTAGCATAAGCAACGAGAAACATAGTTATTACCGTATTTGTAGAGAGTCTTTGAAACGAGAAGCTGTGGAGAGAGATTCGCAATGAATCGAACTAAAGAATAGCTTGAAATAAATAGCGAACCAATGGAACAATAAACAGGTACGATGCTGCTTCTATCATATTAGCATTAGCAACGAGAAACATAGTTATTACCGTATTTCTAGAGAGTCTTTGAAACGAGAAGCTGTAGAGAGAGATTCGCAATGAATCGAACTAAAGAGTAGCTTGAAATAAATAACGAACCAATGGAACAATAAACAGGTACGATGCTGCTTCTATCATATTAGCATAAGCAACGAGAAACATAGTTATTACCGTATTTGTAGAGAGTCTTTGAAACGAGAAGCTGTAGAGAGAGATTCGCAATGAATCGAACTAAAGAGTAGCATGAAATAAATAACGAACCAATGGAACAATAAACAGGTACGATGCTGCTTCTATCATATTAGCATAAGCAACGAGAAACATAGTTATTACCGTATTTGTAGAGAGTCTTTGAAACGAGAAGCTGTAGAGAGAGATTCGCAATGAATCGAACTAAAGAGTAGCATGAAATAAATAACGAACCAATGGAACAATAAACAGGTACGATGCTGCTTCTATCATATTAGCATTAGCAACGAGAAACATAGTTATTACCGTATTTGTAGAGAGTCTTTGAAACGAGAAGCTGTAGAGAGAGATTCGCAATGAATCGAACTAAAGAATAGCTTGAAATGAATAACGAACCAATGGAACAATAAACAGGTACGATGCTGCTTCTATAATATTAGCATAAGCAACGAGAAACATAGTTATTACCGTATTTGTAGAGAGTCTTTGAAACGAGAAGCTGGAGAGAGAGATTCGCAATGAATCGAACTAAAGAGTAGCTTGAAATAAATAACGAACCAATGGAACAATAAACAGGTACGATGCTGCTTCTATCATATTAGCATAAGCAACGAGAAACATAGTTATTACCGTATTTGTAGAGAGTCTTTGAAACGAGAAGCTGTGGAGAGAGATTCGCAATGAATCGAACTAAAGAATAGCTTGAAATAAATAGCGAACCAATGGAACAATAAACAGGTACGATGCTGCTTCTATCATATTAGCATTAGCAACGAGAAACATAGTTATTACCGTATTTGTAGAGAGTCTTTGAAACGAGAAGCTGTAGAGAGAGATTCGCAATGAATCGAACTAAAGAGTAGCTTGAAATAAATAACGAACCAATGGAACAATAAACAGGTACGATGCTGCTTCTATCATATTAGCATAAGCAACGAGAAACATAGTTATTACCGTATTTGTAGAGAGTCTTTGAAACGAGAAGCTGTGGAGAGAGATTCGCAATGAATCGAACTAAAGAATAGCTTGAAATAAATAGCGAACCAATGGAACAATAAACAGGTACGATGCTGCTTCTATCATATTAGCATTAGCAACGAGAAACATAGTTATTACCGTATTTGTAGAGAGTCTTTGAAACGAGAAGCTGTAGAGAGAGATTCGCAATGAATCGAACTAAAGAGTAGCTTGAAATAAATAACGAACCAATGGAACAATAAACAGGTACGATGCTGCTTCTATCATATTAGCATAAGCAACGAGAAACATAGTTATTACCGTATTTGTAGAGAGTCTTTGAAACGAGAAGCTGTGGAGAGAGATTCGCAATGAATCGAACTAAAGAATAGCTTGAAATAAATAGCGAACCAATGGAACAATAAACAGGTACGATGCTGCTTCTATCATATTAGCATAAGCAACGAGAAACATAGTTATTACCGTATTTGTAGAGAGTCTTTGAAACGAGAAGCTGGAGAGAGAGATTCGCAATGAATCGAACTAAAGAGTAGCTTGAAATAAATAACGAACCAATGGAACAATAAACAGGTACGATGCTGCTTCTATCATATTAGCATAAGCAACGAGAAACATAGTTATTACCGTATTTGTAGAGAGTCTTTGAAACGAGAAGCTGTGGAGAGAGATTCGCAATGAATCGAACTAAAGAATAGCTTGAAATAAATAGCGAACCAATGGAACAATAAACAGGTACGATGCTGCTTCTATCATATTAGCATTAGCAACGAGAAACATAGTTATTACCGTATTTCTAGAGAGTCTTTGAAACGAGAAGCTGTAGAGAGAGATTCGCAATGAATCGAACTAAAGAGTAGCTTGAAATAAATAACGAACCAATGGAACAATAAACAGGTACGATGCTGCTTCTATCATATTAGCATAAGCAACGAGAAACATAGTTATTACCGTATTTGTAGAGAGTCTTTGAAACGAGAAGCTGTAGAGAGAGATTCGCAATGAATCGAACTAAAGAGTAGCATGAAATAAATAACGAACCAATGGAACAATAAACAGGTACGATGCTGCTTCTATCATATTAGCATTAGCAACGAGAAACATAGTTATTACCGTATTTGTAGAGAGTCTTTGAAACGAGAAGCTGTAGAGAGAGATTCGCAATGAATCGAACTAAAGAGTAGCTTGAAATAAATAACGAACCAATGGAACAATAAACAGGTACGATGCTGCTTCTATCATATTAGCATTAGCAACGAGAAACATAGTTATTACCGTATTTCTAGAGAGTCTTTGAAACGAGAAGCTGTAGAGAGAGATTCGCAATGAATCGAACTAAAGAGTAGCTTGAAATAAATAACGAACCAATGGAACAATAAACAGGTACGATGCTGCTTCTATCATATTAGCATAAGCAACGAGAAACATAGTTATTACCGTATTTGTAGAGAGTCTTTGAAACGAGAAGCTGTAGAGAGAGATTCGCAATGAATCGAACTAAAGAGTAGCATGAAATAAATAACGAACCAATGGAACAATAAACAGGTACGATGCTGCTTCTATCATATTAGCATTAGCAACGAGAAACATAGTTATTACCGTATTTGTAGAGAGTCTTTGAAACGAGAAGCTGTAGAGAGAGATTCGCAATGAATCGAACTAAAGAATAGCTTGAAATGAATAACGAACCAATGGAACAATAAACAGGTACGATGCTGCTTCTATAATATTAGCATAAGCAATGAGAAACATAGTTATTACCGTATTTGTAGAGAGTCTTTGAAACGAGAAGCTGGAGAGAGAGATTCGCAATGAATCGAACTAAAGAGTAGCTTGAAATAAATAACGAACCAATGGAACAATAAACAGGTACGATGCTGCTTCTATCATATTAGCATAAGCAACGAGAAACATAGTTATTACCGTATTTGTAGAGAGTCTTTGAAACGAGAAGCTGTGGAGAGAGATTCGCAATGAATCGAACTAAAGAATAGCTTGAAATAAATAGCGAACCAATGGAACAATAAACAGGTACGATGCTGCTTCTATCATATTAGCATTAGCAACGAGAAACATAGTTATTACCGTATTTGTAGAGAGTCTTTGAAACGAGAAGCTGTAGAGAGAGATTCGCAATGAATCGAACTAAAGAGTAGCTTGAAATAAATAACGAACCAATGGAACAATAAACAGGTACGATGCTGCTTCTATCATATTAGCATAAGCAACGAGAAACATAGTTATTACCGTATTTGTAGAGAGTCTTTGAAACGAGAAGCTGTGGAGAGAGATTCGCAATGAATCGAACTAAAGAATAGCTTGAAATAAATAGCGAACCAATGGAACAATAAACAGGTACGATGCTGCTTCTATCATATTAGCATTAGCAACGAGAAACATAGTTATTACCGTATTTGTAGAGAGTCTTTGAAACGAGAAGCTGTAGAGAGAGATTCGCAATGAATCGAACTAAAGAGTAGCTTGAAATAAATAACGAACCAATGGAACAATAAACAGGTACGATGCTGCTTCTATCATATTAGCATAAGCAACGAGAAACATAGTTATTACCGTATTTGTAGAGAGTCTTTGAAACGAGAAGCTGTGGAGAGAGATTCGCAATGAATCGAACTAAAGAATAGCTTGAAATAAATAGCGAACCAATGGAACAATAAACAGGTACGATGCTGCTTCTATCATATTAGCATTAGCAACGAGAAACATAGTTATTACCGTATTTGTAGAGAGTCTTTGAAACGAGAAGCTGTAGAGAGAGATTCGCAATGAATCGAACTAAAGAGTAGCTTGAAATAAATAACGAACCAATGGAACAATAAACAGGTACGATGCTGCTTCTATCATATTAGCATAAGCAACGAGAAACATAGTTATTACCGTATTTGTAGAGAGTCTTTGAAACGAGAAGCTGGAGAGAGAGATTCGCAATGAATCGAACTAAAGAGTAGCTTGAAATAAATAACGAACCAATGGAACAATAAACAGGTACGATGCTGCTTCTATCATATTAGCATAAGCAACGAGAAACATAGTTATTACCGTATTTGTAGAGAGTCTTTGAAACGAGAAGCTGTGGAGAGAGATTCGCAATGAATCGAACTAAAGAATAGCTTGAAATAAATAGCGAACCAATGGAACAATAAACAGGTACGATGCTGCTTCTATCATATTAGCATTAGCAACGAGAAACATAGTTATTACCGTATTTCTAGAGAGTCTTTGAAACGAGAAGCTGTAGAGAGAGATTCGCAATGAATCGAACTAAAGAGTAGCTTGAAATAAATAACGAACCAATGGAACAATAAACAGGTACGATGCTGCTTCTATCATATTAGCATAAGCAACGAGAAACATAGTTATTACCGTATTTGTAGAGAGTCTTTGAAACGAGAAGCTGTAGAGAGAGATTCGCAATGAATCGAACTAAAGAGTAGCATGAAATAAATAACGAACCAATGGAACAATAAACAGGTACGATGCTGCTTCTATCATATTAGCATTAGCAACGAGAAACATAGTTATTACCGTATTTGTAGAGAGTCTTTGAAACGAGAAGCTGTAGAGAGAGATTCGCAATGAATCGAACTAAAGAGTAGCTTGAAATAAATAACGAACCAATGGAACAATAAACAGGTACGATGCTGCTTCTATCATATTAGCATTAGCAACGAGAAACATAGTTATTACCGTATTTCTAGAGAGTCTTTGAAACGAGAAGCTGTAGAGAGAGATTCGCAATGAATCGAACTAAAGAGTAGCTTGAAATAAATAACGAACCAATGGAACAATAAACAGGTACGATGCTGCTTCTATCATATTAGCATAAGCAACGAGAAACATAGTTATTACCGTATTTGTAGAGAGTCTTTGAAACGAGAAGCTGTAGAGAGAGATTCGCAATGAATCGAACTAAAGAGTAGCATGAAATAAATAACGAACCAATGGAACAATAAACAGGTACGATGCTGCTTCTATCATATTAGCATTAGCAACGAGAAACATAGTTATTACCGTATTTGTAGAGAGTCTTTGAAACGAGAAGCTGTAGAGAGAGATTCGCAATGAATCGAACTAAAGAATAGCTTGAAATAAATAACGAACCAATGGAACAATAAACAGGTACGATGCTGCTTCTATAATATTAGCATAAGCAATGAGAAACATAGTTATTACCGTATTTGTAGAGAGTCTTTGAAACGAGAAGCTGTAGAGAGAGATTCGCAATGAATCGAACTAAAGAGTAGCTTGAAATAAATAGCGAACCAATGGAACAATAAACAGGTACGATGCTGCTTCTATAATATTAGCATAAGCAACGAGAAACATAGTTATTACCGTATTTGTAGAGAGTCTTTGAAACGAGAAGCTGTAGAGAGAGATTCGCAATGAATCGAACTAAAGAGTAGCTTGAAATAAATAGCGAACCAATGGAACAATAAACAGGTACGATGCTGCTTCTATAATATTAGCATAAGCAACGAGAAACATAGTTATTACCGTATTTGTAGAGAGTCTTTGAAACGAGAAGCTGTAGAGAGAGATTCGCAATGAATCGAACTAAAGAATAGCTTGAAATAAATAACGAACCAATGGAACAATAAACAGGTACGATGCTGCTTCTATCATATTAGCATAAGCAACGAGAAACATAGTTATTACCGTATTTGTAGAGAGTCTTTGAAACGAGAAGCTGTGGAGAGAGATTCGCAATGAATCGAACTAAAGAGTAGCTTGAAATAAATAACGAACCAATGGAACAATAAACAGGTACGATGCTGCTTCTATAATATTAGCATAAGCAACGAGAAACATAGTTATTACCGTATTTGTAGAGAGTCTTTGAAACGAGAAGCTGTAGAGAGAGATTCGCAATGAATCGAACTAAAGAATAGCATGAAATAAATAACGAACCAATGGAACAATAAACAGGTACGATGCTGCTTCTATCATATTAGCATAAGCAACGAGAAACATAGTTATTACCGTATTTGTAGAGAGTCTTTGAAACGAGAAGCTGTAGAGAGAGATTCGCAATGAATCGAACTAAAGAGTAGCATGAAGTAAATAACGAACCAATGGAACAATAAACAGGTACGATGCTGCTTCTATCATATTAGCATTAGCAACGAGAAACATAGTTATTACCGTATTTGTAGAGAGTCTTTGAAACGAGAAGCTGTAGAGAGAGATTCGCAATGAATCGAACTAATGAATAGCTTGAAATAAATAACGAACCAATGGAACAATAAACAGGTACGATGCTGCTTCTATCATATTAGCATAAGCAACGAGAAACATAGTTATTACCGTATTTGTAGAGAGTCTTTGAAACGAGAAGCTGTAGAGAGAGATTCGCAATGAATCGAACTAAAGAATAGCTTGAAATAAATAACGAACCAATGGAACAATAAACAGGTACGATGCTGCTTCTATCATATTAGCATAAGCAACGAGAAACATAGTTATTACCGTATTTGTAGAGAGTCTTTGAAACGAGAAGCTGTAGAGAGAGATTCGCAATGAATCGAACTAAAGAATAGCTTGAAATAAATAACGAACCAATGGAACAATAAACAGGTACGATGCTGCTTCTTTCATATTAGCATAAGCAACGAGAAACATAGTTATTACCGTATTTGTAGAGAGTCTTTGAAACGAGAAGCTGGAGAGAGAGATTCGCAATGAATCGAACTAAAGAGTAGCTTGAAATAAATAACGAACCAATGGAACAATAAACAGGTACGATGCTGCTTCCATCATATTAGCATAAGCAACGAGAAACATAGTTATTACCGTATTTGTAGAGAGTCTTTGAAACGAGAAGCTGTGGAGAGAGATTCGCAATGAATCGAACTAAAGAGTAGCTTGAAATAAATAACGAACCAATGGAACAATAAACAGGTACTATGCTGCTTCTTTCATATTAGCATAAGCAACGAGAAACATAGTTATTACCGTATTTGTAGAGAGTCTTTGAAACGAGAAGCTGGAGAGAGAGATTCGCAATGAATCGAACTAAAGAGTAGCTTGAAATAAATAACGAACCAATGGAACAATAAACAGGTACGATGCTGCTTCTATCATATTAGCATTAGCAACGAGAAACATAGTTATTACCGTATTTGTAGAGAGTCTTTGAAACGAGAAGCTGTAGAGAGAGATTCGCAATGAATCGAACTAAAGAATAGCTTGAAATAAATAGCGAACCAATGCAACAATAAACAGGTACGATGCTGCTTCTATCATATTAGCATAAGCAACGAGAAACATAGTTATTACCGTATTTGTAGAGAGTCTTTGAAACGAGAAGCTGTAGAGAGAGATTCGCAATGAATCGAACTAAAGAATAGCTTGAAATAAATAACGAACCAATGGAACAATAAACAGGTACGATGCTGCTTCTATAATATTAGCATAAGCAACGAGAAACATAGTTATTACCGTATTTGCAGAGAGTCTTTGAAACGAGAAGCTGGAGAGAGAGATTCGCAATGAATCGAACTAAAGAGTAGCTTGAAATAAATAACGAACCAATGGAACAATAAACAGGTACGATGCTGTTTCTATCATATTAGCATAAGCAACGAGAAACATAGTTATTACCGTATTTGTAGAGAGTCTTTGAAACGAGAAGCTGTAGAGAGAGATTCGCAATGAATCGAACTAAAGAGTAGCATGAAATAAATAACGAACCAATGGAACAATAAACAGGTACGATGCTGCTTCTATCATATTAGCATAAGCAACGAGAAACATAGTTATTACCGTATTTGTAGAGAGTCTTTGAAACGAGAAGCTGGAGAGAGAGATTCGCAATGAATCGAACTAAAGAATAGCTTGAAATAAATAACGAACCAATGGAACAATAAACAGGTACGATGCTGCTTCTATCATATTAGCATAAGCAACGAGAAACATAGTTATTACCGTATTTGTAGAGAGTCTTTGAAACGAGAAGCTGTGGAGAGAGATTCGCAATGAATCGAACTAAAGAGTAGCTTGAAATAAATAACGAACCAATGGAACAATAAACAGGTACGATGCTGCTTCTATAATATTAGCATAAGCAACGAGAAACATAGTTATTACCGTATTTGTAGAGAGTCTTTGAAACGAGAAGCTGGAGAGAGAGATTCGCAATGAATCGAACTAAAGAATAGCTTGAAATAAATAACGAACCAATGGAACAATAAACAGGTACGATGCTGCTTCTATCATATTAGCATAAGCAACGAGAAACATAGTTATCACCGTATTTGTAGAGAGTCTTTGAAACGAGAAGCTGGAGAGAGAGATTCGCAATGAATCGAACTAAAGAGTAGCTTGAAATAAATAACGAACCAATGGAACAATAAACAGGTACGATGCTGCTTCTATCATATTAGCATAAGCAACGAGAAACATAGTTATTACCGTATTTGTAGAGAGTCTTTGAAACGAGAAGCTGGAGAGAGAGATTCGCAATGAATCGAACTAAAGAATAGCTTGAAATAAATAACGAACCAATGGAACAATAAACAGGTACGATGCTGCTTCTATCATATTAGCATAAGCAACGAGAAACATAGTTATTACCGTATTTGTAGAGAGTCTTTGAAACGAGAAGCTGTGGAGAGAGATTCGCAATGAATCGAACTAAAGAGTAGCTTGAAATAAATAACGAACCAATGGAACAATAAACAGGTACGATGCTGCTTCTATAATATTAGCATAAGCAACGAGAAACATAGTTATTACCGTATTTGTAGAGAGTCTTTGAAACGAGAAGCTGGAGAGAGAGATTCGCAATGAATCGAACTAAAGAATAGCTTGAAATAAATAACGAACCAATGGAACAATAAACAGGTACGATGCTGCTTCTATCATATTAGCATAAGCAACGAGAAACATAGTTATTACCGTATTTGTAGAGAGTCTTTGAAACGAGAAGCTGGAGAGAGAGATTCGCAATGAATCGAACTAAAGAGTAGCTTGAAATAAATAACGAACCAATGGAACAATAAACAGGTACGATGCTGCTTCTATCATATTAGCATAAGCAACGAGAAACATAGTTATTACCGTATTTGTAGAGAGTCTTTGAAACGAGAAGCTGTAGAGAGAGATTCGCAATGAATCGAACTAAAGAGTAGCATGAAATAAATAACGAACCAATGGAACAATAAACAGGTACGATGCTGCTTCTATCATATTAGCATAAGCAACGAGAAACATAGTTATTACCGTATTTGTAGAGAGTCTTTGAAACGAGAAGCTGGAGAGAGAGATTCGCAATGAATCGAACTAAAGAATAGCTTGAAATAAATAACGAACCAATGGAACAATAAACAGGTACGATGCTGCTTCTATAATATTAGCATAAGCAACGAGAAACATAGTTATTACCGTATTTGTAGAGAGTCTTTGAAACGAGAAGCTGGAGAGAGAGATTCGCAATGAATCGAACTAAAGAGTAGCATGAAATAAATAACGAACCAATGGAACAATAAACAGGTACGATGCTGCTTCTATCATATTAGCATAAGCAACGAGAAACATAGTTATTACCGTATTTGTAGAGAGTCTTTGAAACGAGAAGCTGGAGAGAGAGATTCGCAATGAATCGAACTAAAGAGTAGCTTGAAATAAATAACGAACCAATGGAACAATAAACAGGTACGATGCTGCTTCTATCATATTAGCATAAGCAACGAGAAACATAGTTATTACCGTATTTGTAGAGAGTCTTTGAAACGAGAAGCTGTAGAGAGAGATTCGCAATGAATCGAACTAAAGAGTAGCATGAAATAAATAACGAACCAATGGAACAATAAACAGGTACGACTGCTTCTATCATATTAGCATAAGCAACGAGAAACATAGTTATTTCCGTATTTGTAGAGAGTCTTTGAAACGAGAAGCTGGAGAGAGAGATTCGCAATGAATCGAACTAAAGAATAGCTTGAAATAAATAACGAACCAATGGAACAATAAACAGGTACGATGCTGCTTCTATCATATTAGCATAAGCAACGAGAAACATAGTTATTACCGTATTTGTAGAGAGTCTTTGAAACGAGAAGCTGTGGAGAGAGATTCGCAATGAATCGAACTAAAGAGTAGCTTGAAATAAATAACGAACCAATGGAACAATAAACAGGTACGATGCTGCTTCTATAATATTAGCATAAGCAACGAGAAACATAGTTATTACCGTATTTGTAGAGAGTCTTTGAAACGAGAAGCTGGAGAGAGAGATTCGCAATGAATCGAACTAAAGAATAGCTTGAAATAAATAACGAACCAATGGAACAATAAACAGGTACGATGCTGCTTCTATAATATTAGCATAAGCAACGAGAAACATAGTTATTACCGTATTTGTAGAGAGTCTTTGAAACGAGAAGCTGGAGAGAGAGATTCGCAATGAATCGAACTAAAGAGTAGCTTGAAATAAATAACGAACCAATGGAACAATAAACAGGTACGATGCTGCTTCTATCATATTAGCATTAGCAACGAGAAACATAGTTATTACCGTATTTGTAGAGAGTCTTTGAAACGAGAAGCTGGAGAGAGAGATTCGCAATGAATCGAACTAAAGAATAGCTTGAAATAAATAACGAACCAATGGAACAATAAACAGGTACGATGCTGCTTCTATCATATTAGCATTAGCAACGAGAAACATAGTTATTACCGTATTTGTAGAGAGTCTTTGAAACGAGAAGCTGTAGAGAGAGATTCGCAATGAATCGAACTAAAGAGTAGCATGAAATAAATAACGAACCAATGGAACAATAAACAGGTATGATGCTGCTTCTATCATATTAGCATTAGCAACGAGAAACATAGTTATTACCGTATTTGTAGAGAGTCTTTGAAACGAGAAGCTGTGGAGAGAGATTCGCAGTGAATCGAACTAAAGAATAGCTTGAAATAAATAACGAACCAATGGAACAATAAACAGGTACGATGCTGCTTCTATCATATTAGCATAAGCAACGAGAAACATAGTTATTACCGTATTTGTAGAGAGTCTTTGAAACGAGAAGCTGTAGAGAGAGATTCGCAATGAATCGAACTAAAGAATAGCTTGAAATAAATAACGAACCAATGGAACAATAAACAGGTACGATGCTGCTTCTATCATATTAGCATAAGCAACGAGAAACATAGTTATTACCGTATTTGTAGAGAGTCTTTGAAACGAGAAGCTGTAGAGAGGGATTCGCAATGAATCGAACTAAAGAGTAGCTTGAAATAAATAGCGAACCAATGGAACAATAAACAGGTACGATGCTGCTTCTATCATATTAGCATAAGCAACGAGAAACATAGTTATTACCGTATTTGTAGAGAGTCTTTGAAACGAGAAGCTGGAGAGAGAGATTCGCAATGAATCGAACTAAAGAATAGCATGAAATAAATAACGAACCAATGGAACAATAAACAGGTACGATGCTGCTTCTCTCATATTAGCATAAGCAACGAGAAACATAGTTATTACCGTATTTGTAGAGAGTCTTTGAAACGAGAAGCTGGAGAGAGAGATTCGCAATGAATCGAACTAAAGAATAGCTTGAAATAAATAACGAACCAATGGAACAATAAACAGGTACGATGCTGCTTCTATCATATTAGCATTAGCAACGAGAAACATAGTTATTACCGTATTTGTAGAGAGTCTTTGAAACGAGAAGCTGGAGAGAGAGATTCGCAATGAATCGAACTAAAGAATAGCTTGAAATAAATAACGAACCAATGGAACAATAAACAGGTACGATGCTGCTTCTATCATATTAGCATTAGCAACGAGAAACATAGTTATTACCGTATTTGTAGAGAGTCTTTGAAACGAGAAGCTGGAGAGAGAGATTCGCAATGAATCGAACTAAAGAGTAGCTTGAAATAAATAACGAACCAATGGAACAATAAACAGGTACGATGCTGCTTCTATCATATTAGCATAAGCAACGAGAAACATAGTTATTACCGTATTTGTAGAGAGTCTTTGAAACGAGAAGCTGGAGAGAGAGATTCGCAATGATTCGAACTAAAGAATAGCTTGAAATAAATAACGAACCAATGGAACAATAAACAGGTACGATGCTGCTTCTATCATATTAGCATAAGCAACGAGAAACATAGTTATTACCGTATTTGTAGAGAGTCTTTGAAACGAGAAGCTGTAGAGAGAGATTCGCAATGAATCGAACTAAAGAATAGCTTGAAATAAATAACGAACCAATGGAACAATAAACAGGTACGATGCTGCTTCTATAATATTAGCATTAGCAACGAGAAACATAGTTATTACCGTATTTGTAGAGAGTCTTTGAAACGAGAAGCTGGAGAGAGAGATTCGCAATGAATCGAACTAAAGAATAGCATGAAATAAATAACGAACCAATGGAACAATAAACAGGTACGATGCTGCTTCTATCATATTAGCATTAGCAACGAGAAACATAGTTATTACCGTATTTGTAGAGAGTCTTTCAAACCAGAAGCTGTAGAGAGAGATTCGCAATGAATCGAACTAAAGAATAGCTTGAAATAAATAACGAACCAATGGAACAATAAACAGGTACGATGCTGCTTCTATCATATTAGCATAAGCAACGAGAAACATAGTTATTACCGTATTTGTAGAGAGTCTTTGAAACGAGAAGCTGTAGAGAGAGATTCGCAATGAATCGAACTAAAGAGTAGCTTGAAATAAATAGCAAACCAATGGAACAATAAACAGGTACGATGCTGCTTCTATCATATTAGCATTAGCAACGAGAAACATAGTTATTACCGTATTGGTAGAGAGTCTTTGAAACGAGAAGCTGTAGAGAGAGATTCGCAATGAATCGAACTAATGAATAGCTTGAAATAAATAGCGAACCAATGGAACAATAAACAGGTACGATGCTGCTTCTATAATATTAGCATAAGCAACGAGAAACATAGTTATTACCGTATTTGTAGAGAGTCTTTTGAAACGAGAAGCTGTAGAGAGAGATTCGCAATGAATCGAACTAAAGAATAGCATGAAATAAATAGCGAACCAATGGAACAATAAACAGGTACGATGCTGCTTCTATCATATTAGCATAAGCAACGAGAAACATAGTTATTACCGTATTTGTAGAGAGTCTTTGAAACGAGAAGCTGGAGAGAGAGATTCGCAATGAATCGAACTAAAGAGTAGCATGAAATAAATAACGAACCAATGGAACAATAAACAGGTACGATGCTGCTTCTATCATATTAGCATAAGCAACGTAAAACATAGTTATTACCGTATTTGTAGAGAGTCTTTGAAACGAGAAGCTGTAGAGAGAGATTCGCAATGAATCGAACTAAAGAATAGCTTGAAATGAATAGCGAACCAATGGAACAATAAACAGGTACGATGCTGCTTCTATCATATTAGCATTAGCAACGAGAAACATAGTTATTACCGTATTTGTAGAGAGTCTTTGAAACGAGAAGCTGTAGAGAGAGATTCGCAATGAATCGAACTAAAGAATAGCTTGAAATAAATAACGAACAAATGGAACAATAAACAGGTACGATGCTGCTTCTATCATATTAGCATTAGCAACGAGAAACATAGTTATTACCGTATTTGTAGAGAGTCTTTGAAACGAGAAGCTGTAGAGAGAGATTCGCAATGAATCGAACTAAAGAATAGCTTGAAATAAATAACGAACCAATGGAACAATAAACAGGTACGATGCTGCTTCTATCATATTAGCATAAGCAACGAGAAACATAGTTATTACCGTATTTGTAGAGAGTGTTTGAAACGAGAAGCTGGAGAGAGAGATTCGCAATGAATCGAACTAAAGAATAGCATGAAATAAATAACGAACCAATGGAACAATAAACAGGTACGATGCTGCTTCTATCATATTAGCATAAGCAACGAGAAACATAGTTATTACCGTATTTGTAGAGAGTCTTTGAAACGAGAAGCTGGAGAGAGAGATTCGCAATGAATCGAACTAAAGAATAGCATGAAATAAATAACGAACCAATGGAACAATAAACAGGTACGATGCTGCTTCTATCATATTAGCATAAGCAACGAGAAACATAGTTATTACCGTATTTGTAGAGAGTCTTTGAAACGAGAAGCTGTGGAGAGAGATTCGCAATGAATCGAACTAAAGAATAGCTTGAAATAAATAGCGAACCAATGGAACAATAAACAGGTACGATGCTGCTTCTATCATATTAGCATAAGCAACGAGAAACATAGTTATTACCGTATTTGTAGAGAGTCTTTGAAACGAGAAGCTGGAGAGAGAGATTCGCAATGAATCGAACTAAAGAATAGCTTGAAATAAATAACGAACCAATGGAACAATAAACAGGTACGATGCTGCTTCTATCATATTAGCAACGAGAAACATAGTTATTACCGTATTTGTAGAGAGTCTTTGAAACGAGAAGCTGTAGAGAGAGATTCGCAATGAATCGAACTAAAGAATAGCATGAAATAAATAGCAAACCAATGGAACAATAAACAGGTACGATGCTGCTTCTATCATATTAGCATAAGCAACGAGAAACGTAGTTATTACCGTATTTGTAGAGAGTCTTTGAAACGAGAAGCTGGAGAGAGAGATTCGCAATGAATCGAACTAAAGAATAGCTTGAAATAAATAACGAACCAATGGAACAATAAACAGGTACGATGCTGCTTCTATCATATTAGCATTAGCAACGAGAAACATAGTTATTACCGTATTTGTAGAGAGTCTTTGAAACGAGAAGCTGTAGAGAGAGATTCGCAATGAATCGAACTGAAGAATAGCTTGAAATAAATAACGAACCAATGGAACAATAAACAGGTACGATGCTGCTTCTATCATATTAGCATAAGCAACGAGAAACATAGTTATTACCGTATTTGTAGAGAGTCTTTGAAACGAGAAGCTGTGGAGAGAGATTCGCAATGAATCGAACTAAAGGGTAGCATGAAATAAATAACGAACCAATGGAACAATAAACAGGTATGATGCTGCTTCTATCATATTAGCATAAGCAACGAGAAACATAGTTATTACCGTATTTGTAGGAGAGTCTTTGAAACGAGAAGCTGTAGAGAGAGATTCGCAATGAATCGAACTAAAGAATAGCTTGAAATAAATAACGAACCAATGGAACAATAAACAGGTACGATGCTGCTTCTATCATATTAGCATAAGCAACGAGAAACATAGTTATTACCGTATTTGTAGAGAGTCTTTGAAACGAGAAGCTGGAGAGAGAGATTCGCAATGAATCGAACTAAAGAATAGCTTGAAATAAATAACGAACCAATGGAACAATAAACAGGTACGATGCTGCTTCTATCATATTAGCAACGAGAAACATAGTTATTACCGTATTTGTAGAGAGTCTTTGAAACGAGAAGCTGTAGAGAGAGATTCGCAATGAATCGAACTAAAGAATAGCATGAAATAAATAGCAAACCAATGGAACAATAAACAGGTACGATGCTGCTTCTATCATATTAGCATAAGCAACGAGAAACATAGTTATTACCGTATTTGTAGAGAGTCTTTGAAACGAGAAGCTGGAGAGAGAGATTCGCAATGAATCGAACTAAAGAATAGCTTGAAATAAATAACGAACCAATGGAACAATAAACAGGTACGATGCTGCTTCTATCATATTAGCATTAGCAACGAGAAACATAGTTATTACCGTATTTGTAGAGAGTCTTTGAAACGAGAAGCTGTAGAGAGAGATTCGCAATGAATCGAACTAAAGAATAGCTTGAAATAAATAACGAACCAATGGAACAATAAACAGGTACGATGCTGCTTCTATCATATTAGCATAAGCAACGAGAAACATAGTTATTACCGTATTTGTAGAGAGTCTTTGAAACGAGAAGCTGTGGAGAGAGATTCGCAATGAATCGAACTAAAGAGTAGCATGAAATAAATAACGAACCAATGGAACAATAAACAGGTACGATGCTGCTTCTATCATATTAGCATAAGCAACGAGAAACATAGTTATTACCGTATTTGTAGAGAGTCTTTGAAACGAGAAGCTGTGGAGAGAGATACGCAATGAATCGAACTAAAGAGTAGCTTGAAATGAATAACGAACCAATGGAACAATAAACAGGTACGATGCTGCTTCTATCATATTAGCATAAGCAACGAGAAACATAGTTATTACCGTATTTGTAGAGAGTCTTTGAAACGAGAAGCTGTAGAGAGAGATTCGCAATGAATCGAACTAAAGAATAGCTTGAAATAAATAGCGAACCAATGGAACAATAAACAGGTACGATGCTGCTTCTATCATATTAGCATAAGCAACGAGAAACATAGTTATTACCGTATTTGTAGAGAGTCTTTGAAACGAGAAGCTGTAGAGAGAGATTCGCAATGAATCGAACTAAAGAATAGCTTGAAATAAATAACGAACCAATGGAACAATAAACAGGTACGATGCTGCTTCTATAATATTAGCATTAGCAACGAGAAACATAGTTATTACCGTATTTGTAGAGAGTCTTTGAAACGAGAAGCTGTGGAGAGAGATTCGCAATGAATCGAACTAAAGAATAGCTTGAAATAAATAGCGAACCAATGGGAACAATAAACAGGTACGATGCTGCTTCTATCATATTAGCAACGAGAAACATAGTTATTACCGTATTTGTAGAGAGTCTTTGAAACGAGAAGCTGTGGAGAGAGATTCGCAATGAATCGAACTAAAGAGTAGCTTGAAATAAATAACGAACCAATGGAACAATAAACAGGTACGATGCTGCTTCTATCATATTAGCATAAGCAACGAGAAACATAGTTATTACCGTATTTGTAGAGAGTCTTTGAAACGAGAAGCTGTAGAGAGAGATTCGCAATGAATCGAACTAAAGAGTAGCTTGAAATAAATAACGAACCAATGGAACAATAAACAGGTACGATGCTGCTTCTATCATATTAGCATTAGCAACGAGAAAACATAGTTATTACCGTATTTGTAGAGAGTCTTTGAAACGAGAAGCTGTGGAGAGAGATTCGCAATGAATCGAACTAAAGAATAGCTTGAAATAAATAGCGAACCAATGGAACAATAAACAGGTACGATGCTGCTTCTATCATATTAGCAACGAGAAACATAGTTATTACCGTATTTGTAGAGAGTCTTTGAAACGAGAAGCTGTGGAGAGAGATTCGCAATGAATCGAACTAAAGAGTAGCTTGAAATAAATAACGAACCAATGGAACAATAAACAGGTACGATGCTGCTTCTATCATATTAGCATAAGCAACGAGAAACATAGTTATTACCGTATTTGTAGAGAGTCTTTGAAACGAGAAGCTGTAGAGAGAGATTCGCAATGAATCGAACTAAAGAGTAGCTTGAAATAAATAACGAACCAATGGAACAATAAACAGGTACGATGCTGCTTCTATCATATTAGCATTAGCAACGAGAAACATAGTTATTACCGTATTTGTAGAGAGTCTTTGAAACGAGAAGCTGTGGAGAGAGATTCGCAATGAATCGAACTAAAGAATAGCTTGAAATAAATAACGAACCAATGGAACAATAACAGGTACGATGCTGCTTCTATCATATTAGCATAAGCAACGAGAAACATAGTTATTACCGTATTTGTAGAGAGTCTTTGAAACGAGAAGCTGTAGAGAGAGATTCGCAATGAATCGAACTAAAGAATAGCTTGAAATAAATAACGAACCAATGGAACAATAAACAGGTACGATGCTGCTTCTATCATATTAGCATAAGCAACGAGAAACATAGTTATTACCGTATTTGTAGAGAGTCTTTGAAACGAGAAGCTGTAGAGAGAGATTCGCAATGAATCGAACTAAAGAATAGCTTGAAATAAATAACGAACCAATGGAACAATAAACAGGTACGATGCTGCTTCTATCATATTAGCATTAGCAACGAGAAACATAGTTATTACCGTATTTGTAGAGAGTCTTTGAAACGAGAAGCTGGAGAGAGAGATTCGCAATGAATCGAACTAAAGAATAGCTTGAAATAAATAGCGAACCAATGGAACAATAAACAGGTACGATGCTGCTTCTATAATATTAGCAACGAGAAACATAGTTATTACCGTATTTGTAGAGAGTCTTTGAAACGAGAAGCTGTGGAGAGAGATTCGCAATGAATCGAACTAAAGAATAGCATGAAATAAATAGCGAACCAATGAACAATAAACAGGTACGATGCTGCTTCTATCATATTAGCATTAGCAACGAGAAACATAGTTATTACCGTATTTGTAGAGAGTCTTTGAAACGAGAAGCTGTGGAGAGAGATTCGCAATGAATCGAACTAAAGAATAGCTTGAAATAAATAGCGAACCAATGGAACAATAAACAGGTACGATGCTGCTTCTATCATATTAGCAACGAGAAACATAGTTATTACCGTATTTGTAGAGAGTCTTTGAAACGAGAAGCTGTGGAGAGAGATTCGCAATGAATCGAACTAAAGAGTAGCTTGAAATAAATAACGAACCAATGGAACAATAAACAGGTACGATGCTGCTTCTATCATATTAGCATAAGCAACGAGAAACATAGTTATTACCGTATTTGTAGAGAGTCTTTGAAACGAGAAGCTGTAGAGAGAGATTCGCAATGAATCGAACTAAAGAGTAGCTTGAAATAAATAACGAACCAATGGAACAATAAACAGGTACGATGCTGCTTCTATCATATTAGCATTAGCAACGAGAAACATAGTTATTACCGTATTTGTAGAGAGTCTTTGAAACGAGAAGCTGTGGAGAGAGATTCGCAATGAATCGAACTAAAGAATAGCTTGAAATAAATAACGAACCAATGGAACAATAAACAGGTACGATGCTGCTTCTATCATATTAGCATAAGCAACGAGAAACATAGTTATTACCGTATTTGTAGAGAGTCTTTGAAACGAGAAGCTGTAGAGAGAGATTCGCAATGAATCGAACTAAAGAATAGCTTGAAATAAATAACGAACCAATGGAACAATAAACAGGTACGATGCTGCTTCTATCATATTAGCATAAGCAACGAGAAACATAGTTATTACCGTATTTGTAGAGAGTCTTTGAAACGAGAAGCTGTAGAGAGAGATTCGCAATGAATCGAACTAAAGAATAGCTTGAAATAAATAACGAACCAATGGAACAATAAACAGGTACGATGCTGCTTCTATCATATTAGCATTAGCAACGAGAAACATAGTTATTACCGTATTTGTAGAGAGTCTTTGAAACGAGAAGCTGGAGAGAGAGATTCGCAATGAATCGAACTAAAGAATAGCTTGAAATAAATAGCGAACCAATGGAACAATAAACAGGTACGATGCTGCTTCTATAATATTAGCAACGAGAAACATAGTTATTACCGTATTTGTAGAGAGTCTTTGAAACGAGAAGCTGTGGAGAGAGATTCGCAATGAATCGAACTAAAGAATAGCATGAAATAAATACCGAACCAATGGAACAATAAACAGGTACGATGCTGCTTCTATCATATTAGCATTAGCAACGAGAAACATAGTTATTACCGTATTTGTAGAGAGTCTTTGAAACGAGAAGCTGGAGAGGGAGATTCGCAATGAATCGAACTAAAGAATAGCTTGAAATAAATAACGAACCAATGGAACAATAAACAGGTACGATGCTGCTTCTATCATATTAGCATAAGCAACGAGAAACATAGTTATTACCGTATTTGTAGAGAGTCTTTGAAACGAGAAGCTGTGGAGAGAGATTCGCAATGAATCGAACTAAAGAGTAGCTTGAAATAAATAGCAAACCAATGGAACAATAAACAGGTACGATGCTGCTTCTATCATATTAGCATAAGCAACGAGAAACATAGTTATTACCGTATTTGTAGAGAGTCATTGAAACGAGAAGCTGTAGAGAGAGATTCGCAATGAATCGAACTAAAGAATAGCTTGAAATAAATAACGAACCAATGCAACAATAAACAGGTACGATGCTGCTTCTATAATATTAGCATTAGCAACGAGAAACATAGTTATTACCGTATTTGTAGAGAGTCTTTGAAACGAGAAGCTGGGAGAGAGATTCGCAATGAATCGAACTAAAGAATAGCATGAAATAAATAACGAACCAATGGAACAATAAACAGGTACGATGCTGCTTCTATCATATTAGCATTAGCAACGAGAAACATAGTTATTACCGTATTTGTAGAGAGTCTTTGAAACGAGAAGCTGTGGAGAGAGATTCGCAATGAATCGAACTAAAGAATAGCTTGAAATAAATAACGAACCAATGGAACAATAAACAGGTACGATGCTGCTTCTATCATATTAGCAACGAGAAACATAGTTATTACCGTATTTGTAGAGAGTCTTTGAAACGAGAAGCTGTAGAGAGAGATTCGCAATGAATCGAACTAAAGAATAGCATGAAATAAATAACGAACCAATGGAACAATAAACAGGTACGATGCTGCTTCTATAATATTAGCAACGAGAAACATAGTTATTACCGTATTTGTAGAGAGTCTTTGAAACGAGAAGCTGTAGAGAGAGATTCGCAATGAATCGAACTAAAGAATAGCTTGAAATAAATAACGAACCAATGGAACAATAAACAGGTACGATGCTGCTTCTATCATATTAGCAACGAGAAACGTAGTTATTACCGTATTTGTAGAGAGTCTTTGAAACGAGAAGCTGGAGAGAGAGATTCGCAATGAATCGAACTAAAGAATAGCTTGAAATAAATAGCGAACCAATGGAACAATAAACAGGTACGATGCAGCTTCTATAATATTAGCAACGAGAAACATAGTTATTACCGTATTTGTAGAGAGTCTTGAAACGAGAAGCTGTGGAGAGAGATTCGCAATGAATCGAACTAAAGAATAGGCATGAAATAAATAGCGAACCAAATGGAACAATAAACAGGTACGATGCTGCTTCTATCATATTAGCATTAGCAACGAGAAACATAGTTATTACCGTATTTGTAGAGAGTCTTTGAAACGAGAAGCTGGAGAGAGAGATTCGCAATGAAATCGAACTAAAGAATAGCTTGAAATAAATAACGAACCAATGGAACAATAAACAGGTACGATGCTGCTTCTATCATATTAGCATAAGCAACGAGAAACATAGTTATTACCGTATTTGTAGAGAGTCTTTGAAACGAGAAGCTGTGGAGAGAGATTCGCAATGAATCGAACTAAAGAGTAGCTTGAAATAAATAGCAAACCAATGGAACAATAAACAGGTACGATGCTGCTTCTATCATATTAGCATAAGCAACGAGAAACATAGTTATTACCGTATTTGTAGAGAGTCATTGAAACGAGAAGCTGTAGAGAGAGATTCGCAATGAATCGAACTAAAGAATAGCTTGAAATAAATAACGAACCAATGCAACAATAAACAGTACGATGCCTGCTTCTATAATATTAGCATTAGCAACGAGAAACATAGTTATTACCGTATTTGTAGAGAGTCTTTGAAAACGAGAAGCTGGAGAGAGAGATTCGCAATGAATCGAACTAAAGAATAGCATGAAATAAATAACGAACCAATGGAACAATAAACAGGTACGATGCTGCTTCTATCATATTAGCATTAGCAACGAGAAACATAGTTATTACCGTATTTGTAGAGAGTCTTTGAAACGAGAAGCTGTGGAGAGAGATTCGCAATGAATCGAACTAAAGAATAGCTTGAAATAAATAACGAACCAATGGAACAATAAACAGGTACGATGCTGCTTCTATCATATTAGCAACGAGAAACATAGTTATTACCGTATTTGTAGAGAGTCTTTGAAACGAGAAGCTGTAGAGAGAGATTCGCAATGAATCGAACTAAAGAATAGCATGAAATAAATAACGAACCAATGGAACAATAAACAGGTACGATGCTGCTTCTATAATATTAGCAACGAGAAGCATAGTTATTACCGTATTTGTAGAGAGTCTTTGAGACGAGAAGCTGTAGAGAGAGATTCGCAATGAATCGAACTAAAGAATAGCTTGAAATAAATAACGAACCAATGGAACAATAAACAGGTACGATGCTGCTTCTATCATATTAGCAACGAGAAACATAGTTATTACCGTATTTGTAGAGAGTCTTTGAAACGAGAAGCTGTAGAGAGAGATTCGCAATGAATCGAACTAAAGAGTAGCTTGAAATAAATAACGAACCAATGGAACAATAAACAGGTACGATGCTGCTTCTATCATATTAGCAACGAGAAACATAGTTATTACCGTATTTGTAGAGAGTCTTTGAAACGAGAAGCTGTAGAGAGAGATTCGCAATGAATCGAACTAAAGAATAGCATGAAATAAATAACGAACCAATGGAACAATAAACAGGGTACGATGCTGCTTCTATCATATTAGCATTAGCAACGAGAAACATAGTTATTACCGTATTTGTAGAGAGTCATTGAAACGAGAAGCTGTAGAGAGAGATTCGCAATGAATCGAACTAAAGAATAGCTTGAAATAAATAACGAACCAATGGAACAATAAACAGGTACGATGCTGCTTCTATAATATTAGCATTAGCAACGAGAAACATAGTTATTACCGTATTTGTAGAGAGTCTTTGAAACGAGAAGCTGTAGAGAGAGATTCGCAATGAATCGAACTAAAGAATAGCATGAAATGAATAACGAACCAATGGAACAATAAACAGGTACGATGCTGCTTCTATCATATTAGCATAAGCAACGAGAAACATAGTATTACCGTATTTGTAGAGAGTCTTTGAAACGAGAAGCTGGAGAGAGAGATTCGCAATGAATCGAACTAAAGAAAAGCTTGAAATAAATAACGAACCAATGGAACAATAAACAGGTACGATGCTGCTTCTATCATATTAGCATAAGCAACGAGAAACATAGTTATTACCGTATTTGTAGAGAGTCTTTGAAACGAGAAGCTGTAGAGAGAGATTCGCAATGAATCGAACTAAAGAATAGCTTGAAATGAATAACGAACCAATGGAACAATAAACAGGTACGATGCTGCTTCTATAATATTAGCATAAGCAACGAGAAACATAGTTATTACCGTATTTGTAGAGAGTCTTTGAAACGAGAAGCTGTAGAGAGAGATTCGCAATGAATCGAACTAATGAATAGCTTGAAATAAATAACGAACCAATGGAACAATAAACAGGTACGATGCTGCTTCTATCATATTAGCATTAGCAACGAGAAACGTAGTTATTACCGTATTTGTAGAGAGTCATTGAAACGAGAAGCTGGAGAGAGAGATTCGCAATGAATCGAACTAAAGAATAGCATGAAATGAATAACGAACCAATGGAACAATAACAGGTACGATGCTGCTTCTATAATATTAGCAACGAGAAACATAGTTATTACCGTATTTGTAGAGAGTCTTTGAAACGAGAAGCTGTAGAAAGAGATTCGCAATGAATCGAACTAAAGAGTAGCTTGAAATAAATAACGAACCAATGGAACAATAAACAGGTACGATGCTGCTTCTATCATATTAGCATTAGCAACGTAAAACATAGTTATTACCGTATTTGTAGAGAGTCTTTGAAACGAGAAGCTGGAGAGAGAGATTCGCAATGAATCGAACTAAAGAATAGCATGAAATAAATAACGAACCAATGGAACAATAAACAGGTTACGATGCTGCTTCTATCATATTAGCATAAGCAACGAGAAACATAGTTATTACCGTATTTGTAGAGAGTCTTTCAAACGAGAAGCTGGAGAGAGATATTCGCAATGAATCGAACTAAAGAATAGCATGAAATAAATAACGAACCAATGGAACAATAAACAGGTACGATGCTGCTTCTATCATATTAGCATAAGCAACGAGAAACATAGTTATTACCGTATTTGTAGAGAGTCTTTGAAACGAGAAGCTGTGGAGAGAGATTCGCAATGAATCGAACTAAAGAATAGCTTGAAATAAATAACGAACCAATGGAACAATAAACAGGTACGATGCTGCTTCTATCATATTAGCATTAGCAACGAGAAACATAGTTATTACCGTATTTGTAGAGAGTCTTTGAAACGAGAAGCTGTGGAGAGAGATTCGCAATGAATCGAACTAAAGATTAGCCATGAAATAAATAACGAACCAATGGAACAATAAACAGGTACGATGCTGCTTCTATAATATTAGCATAAGCAACGAGAAACATAGTTATTACCGTATTTGTAGAGAGTCTTTGAAACGAGAAGCTGTAGAGAGAGATTCGCAATGAATCGAACTAAAGAATAGCATGAAATAAATAACGAACCAATGGAACAATAAACAGGTACGATGCTGCTTCTATCATATTAGCATAAGCAACGAGAAACATAGTTATTACCGTATTTGTAGAGAGTCTTTGAAACGAGAAGCTGGAGAGGAGAGATTCGCAATGAATCGAACTAAAGAATAGCTTGAAATAAATAACGAACCAATGGAACAATAAACAGGTACGATGCTGCTTCTATCATATTAGCATAAGCAACGAGAAACATAGTTATTACCGTATTTGTAGAGAGTCTTTGAAACGAGAAGCTGTAGAGAGAGATTCGCAATGAATCGAACTAAAGAGTAGCTTGAAATAAATAACGAACCAATGGAACAATAAACAGGTACGATGCTGCTTCTATCATATTAGCATTAGCAACGAGAAACATAGTTATTACCGTATTTGTAGAGAGTCTTTGAAACGAGAAGCTGTAGAGAGAGATTCGCAATGAATCGAACTAAAGAATAGCTTGAAATGAATAACGAACCAATGGAACAATAACAGGTACGATGCTGCTTCTATCATATTAGCATAAGCGACGAGAAACATAGTTATTACCGTATTTGTAGAGAGTCTTTGAAACGAGAAGCTGTAGAGAGAGATTCGCAATGAATCGAACTAAAGAATAGCTTGAAATAAATAACGAACCAATGGAACAATAAACAGGTACGATGCTGCTTCTATCATATTAGCATTAGCAACGAGAAACATAGTTATTACCGTATTTGTAGAGAGTCTTTGAAACGAGAAGCTGTAGAGAGAGATTCGCAATGAATCGAACTAAAGAATAGCATGAAATAAATAACGAACCAATGGAAACAATAAACAGGTACGATGCTGCTTCTATCATATTAGCATAAGCAACGAGAAACATAGTTATTACCGTATTTGTAGAGAGTCTTTGAAACGAGAAGCTGGAGAGAGAGATTCGCAATGAATCGAACTAAAGAATAGCTTGAAATAAATAACGAACCAATGGAACAATAAACAGGTACGATGCTGCTTCTATCATATTAGCATAAGCAACGAGAAACATAGTTATTACCGTATTTGTAGAGAGTCTTGAAACGAGAAGCTGTGGAGAGAGATTCGCAATGAATCGAACTAAAGAATAGCATGAAATAAATAACGAACCAATGGAACAATAAACAGGTACGATGCTGCTTCTATCATATTAGCATAAGCAACGAGAAACATAGTTATTACCGTATTTGTAGAGAGTCTTTGAAACGAGAAGCTGTAGAGAGAGATTCGCAATGAATCGAACTAAAGAATAGCTTGAAATAAATAGCGAACCAATGGAACAATAAACAGGTACGATGCTGCTTCTATCATATTAGCATTAGCAACGAGAAACATAGTTATTACCGTATTTGTAGAGAGTCATTGAAACGAGAAGCTGTAGAGAGAGATTCGCAATGAATCGAACTAAAGAGTAGCTTTGGAATAAATAACGAACCAATGGAACAATAAACAGGTACGATGCTGCTTCTATAATATTAGCAACGAGAAACATAGTATTACCGTATTTGTAGAGAGTCTTTGAAACGAGAAGCTGGAGAGAGAGATTCGCAATGAATCGAACTAAAGAATAGCTTGAAATAAATAACGAACCAATGGAACAATAAACAGGTACGATGCTGCTTCTATCATATTAGCATAAGCAACGTAAAACATAGTTATTACCGTATTTGTAGAGAGTCTTTGAAACGAGAAGCTGGAGAGAGAGATTCGCAATGAATCGAACTAAAGAATAGCATGAAATAAATAACGAACCAATGGAACAATAAACAGGTACGATGCTGCTTCTATCATATTAGCAACGAGAAACATAGTTATTACCGTATTTGTAGAGAGTCTTTGAAACGAGAAGCTGTAGAGAGAGATTCGCAATGAATCGAACTAAAGAATAGCTTGAAATAAATAGCGAACCAATGGAACAATAAACAGGTACGATGCTGCTTCTATCATATTAGCATTAGCAACGAGAAACATAGTTATTACCGTATTTGTAGAGAGTCATTGAAACGAGAAGCTGGAGAGAGAGATTCGCAATGAATCGAACTAAAGAATAGCTTGAAATAAATAACGAACCAATGGAACAATAAACAGGTACGATGCTGCTTCTATAATATTAGCAACGAGAAACATAGTTATTACCGTATTTGTAGAGAGTCTTTGAAACGAGAAGCTGGAGAGAGAGATTCGCAATGAATCGAACTAAAGAATAGCTTGAAATAAATAACGAACCAATGGAACAATAAACAGGTACGATGCTGCTTCTATCATATTAGCATAAGCAACGGAAACATAGTTATTACCGTATTTGTAGAGAGTCTTTGAAACGAGAAGCTGGAGAGAGAGATTCGCAATGAATCGAACTAAAGAATAGCTTGAAATAATAACGAACCAATGGAACAATAAACAGGTACGATGCTGCTTCTATCATATTAGCAACGAGAAACATAGTTATTACCGTATTTGTAGAGAGTCTTTGAAACGAGAAGCTGTAGAGAGAGATTCGCAATGAATCGAACTAAAGAATAGCTTGAAATAAATAACGAAACAATGGAACAATAAACAGGTACGATGCTGCTTCATCATATTAGCATAAGCAACGAGAAACATAGTTATTACCGTATTTGTAGAGAGTCTTTGAAACGAGAAGCTGTAGAGAGAGATTCGCAATGAATCGAACTAAAGAGTAGCTTGAAATGAATAGCGAACCAATGGAACAATAAACAGGTACGATGCTGCTTCTATCATATTAGCATTAGCAACGAGAAACATAGTTATTACCGTATTTGTAGAGAGTCTTTGAAACGAGAAGCTGGAGAGAGAGATTCGCAATGAATCGAACTAAAGAATAGCTTGAAATAAATAACGAACCAATGGAACAATAAACAGGTACGATGCTGCTTCTATCATATTAGCCATAAGCAACGAGAAACATAGTTATTACCGTATTTGTAGAGAGTCTTTGAAACGAGAAGCTGTAGAGAGAGATTCGCAATGAATCGAACTAAAGAATAGCTTGAAATAAATAACGAACCAATGGAACAATAAACAGGTACGATGCTGCTTCTATCATATTAGCATAAGCAACGAGAAACATAGTTATTACCGTATTTGTAGAGAGTCATTGAAACGAGAAGCTGAGAGAGAGGATTCGCAATGAATCGAACTAAAGAATAGCTTGAAATGAATAACGAACCAATGGAACAATAAACAGGTACGATGCTGCTTCTATAATATTACTTAGCAACGAGAAACATAGTTATTACCGTATTTGTAGAGAGTCTTTGAAACGAGAAGCTGGAGAGAGAGATTCGCAATGAATCGAACTAAAGAATAGCTTGAAATAAATAACGAACCAATGGAACAATAAACAGGTATGATGCTGCTTCTATCATATTAGCATAAGCAACGTAAAACATAGTTATTACCGTATTTGTAGAGAGTCTTTGAAACGAGAAGCTGTAGAGAGAGATTCGCAATGAATCGAACTAAAGAAGTAGCTTGGAATAAATAACGAACCAATGGAACAATAAACAGGTACGATGCTGCTTCTATCACATTAGCATAAGCAACGAGAAACATAGTTATTACCGTATTTGTAGAGAGTCTTTGAAACGAGAAGCTGGAGAGAGAGATTCGCAATGAATCGAACTAAAGAATAGCTTGAAATAAATAACGAACCAATGGAACAATAAACAGGATACG
>NW_028294038.1:0-31709 GCF_964341445.2 Mesoplodon mirus | reverse complement strand
ATCGGCTAACACGGACGTGTAATGTCTAACCATAGTGAACAATAAACCAAGATCATCGTAACTAATCGACAAAACACGCTACTCTGTAGCTTGTCTAAGTGTTATCTTTTTAATTAAAAAATCTTAGTAGCATGCAGTAATCTTCCTCGATAGATCCACCCCTTTGCAAATGCTCAATGCTAGCCCGTGACGATCGGCTAACACGGACGTGTAATGTCTAACTATAGTGAACAGTAAACCAAGATCACCCTAACGAATCGACATATTCTGCTACGCTGTAGCTTGGCTAAGGGTTAACTTTTTAATTAAAAAAATCTTAGTAGCATGCAGTAACATTCCTTGATAGATCTACCCCTTTGCAAATGCTCAATGCTAGCCCATGACGATCGGCTAACACGGACGTGTAATGTCTAACCATAGTGATTAGTAAACCAAGATCACCTAACGAATCGACATATTGTGCTACTCTGTAGCTTGTCTAAGGGTTAACTTTTTAATTAAAAAAATCTTAGTAGCATGCAGTAACATTCCTTGATAGATCTACCCCTTTGCAAATGCTCAATGCCAGCCCATGACGATCGGCTAACACGGACGTGTAATATCTAACCATAGTGAACAATAAACCAAGATCATCGTAACTAATCGACAAAACACGCTACTCTGTAGCTTGTCTAAGGGTTAACTTTTTAATTAAAAAAATCTTAGTAGCATGCAGTAACATTCCTTGATAGATCTACCCCTTTGCAAATGCTCAATGCTAGCCCATGACGATCGGCTAACACGGACGTGTAATGTCTAACCATAGTGAACAATAAACCAAGATCATCGTAACTAATCGACAAAACACGCTACTCTGTAGCTTGTCTAAGTGTTATCTTTTTAATTAAAAAAAATCTTAGTAGCATGCAGTAATCTTCCTCGATAGATCCACCCCTTTGCAAATGCTCAATGCTAGCCCGTGACGATCGGCTGACACGGACGTGTAATGTCTAACTATAGTGAATAGTAAACCAAGATCACCCTAACGAATCGACATATTTTGCTACTCTGTAGCTTGGCTAAGGGTTAACTTTTTAATTAAAAAAATCTTAGTAGCATGCAGTAATCTTCCTCGATAGATCCACCCCTTTGCAAATGCGCAATGCTAGCCCATTAAGATCGGCTAACATGGACGTGTAATGTCTAACCATAGTGAATAGTAAACCAAGATCACCCTAACGAATCGACATATTCTGCTACTCTGTAGCTTGTCTAAGGGTTAACTTTTTAATTAAAAAAATCTTAGTAGCATGCAGTAACATTCCTTGATAGATCTACCCCTTTGCAAATGCTCAATGCTAGCCCATGACGATCGGCTAACACGGACGTGTAATGTCTAACCATAGTGAACAATAAACCAAGATCATCGTAACTAATCGACAAAACACGCTACTCTGTAGCTTGTCTAAGTGTTATCTTTTTAATTAAAAAAATCTTAGTAGCATGCAGTAATCTTCCTCGATAGATCCACCCCTTTGCAAATGCTCAATGCTAGCCCGTGACGATCGGCTAACACGGACGTGTAATGCCTAACTATAGTGAACAGTAAACCAAGATCACCCTAACGAATCGACATATTCTGCTACTCTGTAGCTTGTCTAAGGGTTAACTTTTTAATTAAAAAAATCTTAGTAGCATGCAGTAACATTCCTTGATAGATCTACCCCTTTGCAAATGCTCAATGCTAGCCCATGACGATCGGCTAACACGGACGTGTAATGTCTAACCATAGTGAACAATAAACCAAGATCATCGTAACTAATCGACAAAACACGCTACTCTGTAGCTTGTCTAAGTGTTATCTTTTTAATTAAAAAATCTCAGTAGCATGCAGTAATCTTCCTCGATAGATCCACCCCTTTGCAAATGCTCAATGCTAGCCCGTGACGATCGGCTAACACGGACGTGTAATGTCTAACTATAGTGAATAGTAAACCAAGATCACCCTAACGAATCGACATATTTTGCTACTCTGTAGCTTGGCTAAGGGTTAACTTTTTAATTAAAAAAATCTTAGTAGCATGCAGTAATCTTCCTCGATAGATCCACCCCTTTGCAAATGCGCAATGCTAGCCCATTAAGATCGGCTAACATGGACGTGTAATGTCTAACCATAGTGAATAGTAAACCAAGATCACCCTAACGAATCGACATATTCTGCTACTCTGTAGCTTGTCTAAGGGTTAACTTTTTAATTAAAAAAATCTTAGTAGCATGCAGTAACATTCCTTGATAGATCTACCCTTTGCAAATGCTCAATGCTAGCCCATGACGATCGGCTAACACGGACGTGTAATGTCTAACCATAGTGAACAATAAACCAAGATCATCGTAACTAATCGACAAAACACGCTACTCTGTAGCTTGTCTAAGTGCTATCTTTTTAATTAAAAAAATCTTAGTAGCATGCAGTAATCTTCCTCGATAGATCCACCCCTTTGCAAATGCTCAATGCTAGCCCGTGACGATCGGCTAACACGGACGTGTAATGCCTAACTATAGTGAACAGTAAACCAAGATCACCCTAACGAATCGACATATTCTGCTACTCTGTAGCTTGGCTAAGGGTTAACTTTTTAATTAAAAAAATCTTAGTAGCATGCAGTAATCTTCCTCGATAGATCCACCCCTTTGCAAATGCGCAATGCTAGCCCATTAAGATCGGCTAACATGGACGTGTAATGTCTAACCATAGTGAATAGTAAACCAAGATCACCCTAACGAATCGACATATTCTGCTACTCTGTAGCTTGTCTAAGGGTTAACTTTTTAATTAAAAAAATCTTAGTAGCATGCAGTAACATTCCTTGATAGATCTACCCCTTTGCAAATGCTCAATGCTAGCCCATGACGATCGGCTAACACGGACGTGTAAAGTCTAACCATAGTGAACAAAATAAACCAAGATCATCGTAACTAATCGACAAAACACGCTACTCTGTAGCTTGTCTAAGTGTTATCTTTTTAATTAAAAAAATCTTAGTAGCATGCAGTAATCTTCCTCGATAGATCCACCCCTTTGCAAATGCGCAATGCTAGCCCATTAAGATCGGCTAACATGGACGTGTAATGTCTAACCATAGTGAATAGTAAACCAAGATCACCCTAACGAATCGACATATTCTGCTACTCTGTAGCTTGTCTAAGGTTAACTTTTTAATTAAAAAAATCTTACTAGCATGCAGTAACATTCCTTGATAGATCTACCCCTTTGCAAATGCTCAATGCTAGCCCATGACGATCGGCTAACACGGACGTGTAATGTCTAACCATAGTGAACAATAAACCAAGATCATCGTAACTAATCGACAAAATACGCTACTCTGTAGCTTGGCTAAGGGTTAACTTTTTAATTAAAAAATCTTAGTAGCATGCAGTAATCTTCCTCGATAGATCCACCCCTTTGCAAATGCCCAATGCTAGACCATGAAGATCGGCTAACATGGACGTGTAATGTCTAACCATAGTGAATAGTAAACCAAGATCACCCTAACGAATCGACATATTCTGCTACTCTGTAGCTTGTCTAAGGGTTAACTTTTTAATTAAAAAAATCTTAGTAGCATGCAGTAATCTTCCTCGATAGATCCACCCCTTTGCAAATGCTCAATGCTAGCCCGTGACGAACGGCTAACACGGACGTGTAATGCCTAACTATAGTGAACAGTAAACCAAGATCACCCTAACGAATCGACATATTCTGCTACTCTGTAGCTTGGCTAAGGGTTAACTTTTTAATTAAAAAAATCTTAGTAGCATGCAGTAATCTTCCTCGATAGATCCACCCCTTTGCAAATGCCCAATGCTAGACCATGAAGATCGGCTAACATGGACGTGTAATGTCTAACCATAGTGAATAGTAAACCAAGATCACCCTAACGAATCGACATATTCTGCTACTCTGTAGCTTGTCTAAGGGTTAACTTTTTAATTAAAAAAATCTTAGTAGCGTGCAGTAATCTTCCTCGATAGATCCACCCCTTTGCAAATGCCCAATGCTAGCCCATGAAGATCGGCTAACATGGACGTGTAATGTCTAACCATAGTGAATAGTAAACCAAGATCACCCTAACGAATCGACATATTCTGCTACTCTGTAGCTTGTCTAAGGGTTAACTTTTTAATTAAAAAAATCTTACTAGTATGCAATAATATTCCTCGATAGATCCACCCCTTTGCAAATGCCCAATGCTAGCCCATGAAGATCGGCTAACATGGACGTGTAATGTCTAACCATAGTGAATAGTATACCAAGATCACCCTAACGAATCGACATATTCTGCTACTCTGTAGCTTGTCTAAGGGTTAACTTTTTAATTAAAAAAATCTTAGTAGCGTGCAGTAATCTTCCTCGATAGATCCACCCCTTTGCAAATGCCCAATGCTAGCCCATGAAGATCGGCTAACATGGACGAGTAATGTCTAACCATAGTGAACAATAAACCAAGATCATCGTAACTAATCGACAAAACACGCTACTCTGTAGCTTGTCTAAGTGTTATCTTTTTAATTAAAAAAATCTTAGTAGTATGCAGTAATCTTCCTCGATAGATCCACCCCTTTGCAAATGCCCAATGCTAGCCCATGAAGATCGGCTAACATGGACGTGTAATGTCTAACCATAGTGAATAGTAAACCAAGATCACCCTAACGAACCGACATATTCTGCTACTCTGTAGCTTGGCTAAGGGTTAACTTTTTAATTAAAAAAATCTTACTAGTATGCAATAATATTCCTCGATAGATCCACCCCTTTGCAAATGCTCAATGCTAGCCCATGACGATCGGCTAACACGGACGTGTAATGTCTAACATAGTGAATAGTAAACCAAGATCACCCTAACGAATCGACATATTGTGGTACTCTGTAGCTTGTCTAAGGGTTAACTTTTTAATGAAAAAAATCTTAGTATCATGCGGTAATCTTCCTCGATAGATCCACCCCTTTGCAAATGCGCAATGCTAGCCCATGAAGATCGGCTAACATGGACGTGTATTGTCTAAACCATAGTGAATAGTAAACCAAGATCACCCTAACGAATCGACATATTCTGCTACTCTGTACCTTGACTAAGGGTTAACTTTTTAATTAAAAAAATCTTAGTAGCGTGCAGTAATCTTCCTCGATAGATCCACCCCTTTGCAAATGCTCAATGCTAGCCCGTGACGATCGGCTAACACGGACGTGTAATGTCTAACTATAGTGAATAGTAAACCAAGATCACCCTAACGAATCGACATATTCTGCTACTCTGTAGCTTGGCTAAGGGTTAACTTTTTAATTAAAAAAATCTTAGTAGCATGCAGTAATCTTCCTCGATAGATCCACCCCTTTGCAAATGCTCAATGCTAGCCCGTGACGATCGGCTAACACGGACGTGTAATGTCTAACTATAGTGAACAGTAAACCAAGATCACCCTAACGAATCGACATTTTCTGCTACTCTGTAGCTTGGCTAAGGGTTAACTTTTTAATTAAAAAAATCTTAGTAGCATGCAGTAATCTTCCTCGATAGATCCACCCCTTTGCAAATGCCCAATGCTAGCCCATGAAGATCGGCTAACATGGACGTGTAATGTCTAACCATAGTGAATAGTAAACCAAGATCACCCTAACGAATCGACATATTCTGCTACTCTGTAGCTTGGCTAAGGGTTAACTTTTTAATTAAAAAAATCTTACTAGTATGCAATAATATTCCTCGATAGATCAACCCCTTTGCAAATGCCCAATGCTAGCCAATGAAGATCGGCTAACATGGACGTGTAATGTCTAACCATAGTGAATAGTAAACCAAGATAACCCTAACGAATCGACATATTCTGCTACTCTGTAGCTTGTCTAAGGGTTAACTTTTAATTAAAAAAATCTTAGTAGCGTGCAGTAATCTTCCTCGATAGATCCACCCCTTTGCAAATGCCCAATGCTAGCCCATGAAGATCGGCTAACATGGACGTGTAATGTCTAACCATAGTGAATAGTAAACCAAGATCACCCTAACGAATCGACATATTGTGCTACTCTGTAGCTTGTCTGAGGGTTAACTTTTTAATTAAAAAAATCTTAGTAGCATGCAGTAATCTTCCTCGATAGATCCACCCCTTTGCAAATGCGCAATGCTAGCCCATGAAGATCGGCTAACATGGACGTGTAATGTCTAACCATAGTGAATAGTAAACCAAGATCACCCTAACGAATCGACATATTCTGCTAATCTGTAGCTTGTCTAAGGGTTAACTTTTTAATTAAAAAAATCTTAGTAGCATGCAGTAATCTTCCTCGATAGATCCACCCCTTTGCAAATGCGCAATGCTAGCCCATGAAGATCGGCTAACATGGACGTGTAATGTCTAACCATAGTGAATAGTAAACCAAGATCACCCTAACGAATCGACATATTCTGCTAATCTGTAGCTTGTCTAAGGGTTAACTTTTTAATTAAAAAATCTTACTAGTATGCAATAATATTCCTCGATAGATCCACCCCTTTGCAAATGCCCAATGCTAGCCCATGAAGATCGGCTAACATGGACGTGTAATGTCTAACCATAGTGAATAGTAAACCAAGATCACCCTAACGAATCGACATATTCTGCTACTCTGTAGCTTGTCTAAGGGTTAACTTTTTAATTAAAAAAATCTTAGTAGCGTGCAGTAATCTTCCTCGATAGATCCACCCCTTTGCAAATGCCCAATGCTAGCCCATGAAGATCGGCTAACATGGACGTGTAATGTCTAACCACAGTGAATAGTAAACCAAGATCACCCTAACGAATCGACATATTGTGCTACTCTGTAGCTTGTCTAAGGGTTAACTTTTTAATTAAAAAAATCTTAGTAGCATGCAGTAATCTTCCTCGATAGATCCACCCCTTTGCAAATGCGCAATGCTAGCCCATGAAGATCGGCTAACATGGACGTGTAATGTCTAACCATAGTGAATAGTAAACCAAGATCACCCTAACGAATCGACATATTCTGCTACTCTGTAGCTTGTCTAAGGGTTAACTTTTTAATTAAAAAATCTTAGTAGCGTGCAGTAATCTTCCTCGATAGATCCACCCTTTGCAAATGCCCAATGCTAGCCCATGAAGATCGGCTAACATGGACGTGTAATGTCTAACCACAGTGAATAGTAAACCAAGATCACCCTAACGAATCGACATATTGTGCTACTCTGTAGCTTGTCTAAGGGTTAACTTTTTAATTAAAAAAATCTTAGTAGCATGCAGTAATCTTCCTCGATAGATCCACCCCTTTGCAAATGCGCAATGCTAGCCCATGAAGATCGGCTAACATGGACGTGTAATGTCTAACCATAGTGAATAGTAAACCAAGATCACCCTAACGAATCGACATATTCTGCTACTCTGTAGCTTGTCTAAGGGTTAACTTTTTAATTAAAAAAATCTTAGTAGCATGCAGTAACATTCCTTGATAGATCTACCCCTTTGCAAATGCTCAATGCTAGCCCATGACGATCGGCTAACACGGACGTGTAATGTCTAACCATAGTGAACAATAAACCAAGATCATCGTAACTAATCGACAAAACACGCTACTCTGTAGCTTGTCTAAGTGTTATCTTTTTAATTAAAAAAATCTTAGTAGTATGCAGTAATCTTCCTCGATAGATCCACCCCTTTGCAAATGCCCAATGCTAGCCCATGAAGATCGGCTAACATGGACGTGTAATGTCTAACCATAGCGAATAGTAAACCAAGATCACCCTAACGAATCGACATATTCTGCTACTCTGCAGCTTGGCTAAGGGTTAACTTTTAATTAAAAAATCTTACTAGTATGCAATAATATTCCTCGATAGATACACCCTTTGCAAATGCCCAATGCTAGCCCATGAAGATCGGCTAACACGGACGTGTAATGTCTAACCATAGTGAATAGTAAACCAAGATCACCCTAACGAATCGACATATTGTGGTACTCTGTAGCTTGTCTAAGGGTTAACTTTTTAATGAAAAAAATCTTAGTATCATGCGGTAATCTTCCTCGATAGATCCACCCCTTTGCAAATGCGCAATGCTAGCCCATGAAGATCGGCTAACATGGACGTGTATTGTCTAACCATAGTGAATAGTAAACCAAGATCACCCTAACGAATCGACATATTCTGCTACTCTGTAGCTTGGCTAAGGGTTAACTTTTTAATTAAAAAATCTTAGTAGCGTGCAGTAATCTTCCTCGATAGATCCACCCCTTTGCAAATGCTCAATGCTAGCCCGTGACGATCGGCTAACACGGACGTGTAATGTCTAACTATAGTGAATAGTAAACCAAGATCACCCTAACGAATCGACATATTCTGCTACTCTGTAGCTTGGCTAAGGGTTAACTTTTTAATTAAAAAAATCTTAGTAGCATGCAGTAATCTTCCTCGATAGATCCACCCCTTTGCAAATGCCCAATGCTAGCCCATGAAGATCGGCTAACATGGACGTGTAATGTCTAACCATAGTGAATAGTAAACCAAGATCACCCTAACGAATCGACATATTCTGCTACTCTGTAGCTTGGCTAAGGGTTAACTTTTTAATTAAAAAAATCTTACTAGTATGCAATAATATTCCTCGATAGATCCACCCCTTTGCAAATGCCCAATGCTAGCCCATGAAGATCGGCTAACATGGACGTGTAATGTCTAACCATAGTGAATAGTAAACCAAGATCACCCTAACGAATCGACATATTCTGCTACTCTGTAGCTTGTCTAAGGGTTAACTTTTTAATTAAAAAAATCTTAGTAGCGTGCAGTAATCTTCCTCGATAGATTCCACCCCTTTGCAAATGCCCAATGCTAGCCCATGAAGATCGGCTAACATGGACGTGTAATGTCTAACCATAGTGAATAGTAAACCAAGATCACCCTAACGAATCGACATATTCTGCTAATCTGTAGCTTGTCTAAGGGTTAACTTTTTAATTAAAAAAATCTTAGTAGCATGCAGTAACATTCCTTGATAGATCTACCCCTTTGCAAATGCTCAATGCTAGCCCATGACGATCGGCTAACACGGACGTGTAATGTCTAACCATAGTGAACAATAAACCAAGATCATCGTAACTAATCGACAAAACACGCTACTCTGTAGCTTGTCTAAGTGTTATCTTTTTAATTAGAAAAATCTTAGTAGCATGCAGTAACATTCCTTGATAGATCTACCCTTTGCAAATGCTCAATGCTAGCCCATGACGATCGGCTAACACGGACATGTAATGTCTAACCATAGTGAATAGTAAACCAAGATCACCCTAACGAATCGACATATTGTGCTACTCTGTAGCTTGTCTAAGGGTTAACTTTTTAATTAAAAAAATCTTAGTAGCATGCAGTAATCTTCCTCGATAGATCCACCCCTTTGCAAATGCGCAATGCTAGCCCATGAAGATCGGCTAACATAGACGTGTAATGTCTAACCATAGTGAATAGTAAACCAAGATCACCCTAACGAATCGACATATTCTGCTACTCTGTAGCTTGTCTAAGGGTTAACTTTTTAATTAAAAAAATCTTAGTAGCATGCAGTAACATTCCTTGATAGATCTACCCCTTTGCAAATGCTCAATGCTAGCCCATGACGATCGGCTAACACGGACGTGTAATGTCTAACCATAGTGAACAATAAACCAAGATCATCGTAACTAATCGACAAAACACGCTACTCTGTAGCTTGTCTAAGTGTTATCTTTTTAATTAAAAAAATCTTAGTAGTATGCAGCAATCTTCCTCGATAGATCCACCCCTTTGCAAATGCCCAATGCTAGCCCATGAAGATCGGCTAACATGGACGTGTAATGTCTAACCAAAGTGAATAGTAAACCAAGATCACCCTAACGAATCGACATATTCTTCTACTCTGTAGCTTGGCTAAGGGTTAACTTTTTAATTAAAAAAATCTTACTAGTATGCAATAATATTCCTCGATAGATCCACCCCTTTGCAAATGCTCAATGCTAGCCCATGACGATCGGCTAACACGGACGTGTAATGTCTAACCATAGTGAACAATAAACGAAGATCATCGTAACTAATCGACAAAACACGCTACTCTGTAGCTTGTCTAAGTGTTATCTTTTTAATTAAAAAAATCTTAGTAGTATGCAGTAATCTTCCTCGATAGATCCACCCCTTTGCAAATGCCCAATGCTAGCCCATGAAGATCGGCTAACATGGACGTGTAATGTCTAACCATAGTGAATAGTAAACCAAGATCACCCTAACGAATCGACATATTCTGCTACTCTGTAGCTTGTCTAAGGGTTAACTTTTTAATTAAAAAAATCTTAGTAGCATGCAGTAACATTCCTTGATAGATCTACCCCTTTGCAAATGCTCAATGCTAGCCCATGACGATAGGCTAACACGGACGTGTAATGTCTAACCATAGTGAACAATAAACCAAGATCATCGTAACTAATCGACAAAACACGCTACTCTGTAGCTTGTCTAAGTGTTATCTTTTTAATTAAAAAAATCTTAGTAGTATGCAGCAATCTTCCTCGATAGATCCACCCCTTTGCAAATGCCCAATGCTAGCCCATGAAGATCGGCTAACATGGACGTGTAATGTCTAACCATAGTGAATAGTAAACCAAGATCACCCTAACGAATCGACATATTCTGCTACTCTGTAGCTTGGCTAAGGGTTAACTTTTTAATTAAAAAAATCTTACTAGTATGCAATAATATTCCTCGATAGATCCACCCCTTTGCAAATGCTCAATGCTAGCCCATGACGATCGGCTAACACGGACGTGTAATGTCTAACCATAGTGAACAATAAACCAAGATCATCGTAACTAATCGACAAAACACGCTACTCTGTAGCTTGTCTAAGTGTTATCTTTTTAATTAAAAAAATCTTAGTAGTATGCAGTAATCTTCCTCGATAGATCCACCCCTTTGCAAATGCCCAATGCTAGCCCATGAAGATCGGCTAACATGGACGTGTAATGTCTAACCATAGTGAATAGTAAACCAAGATCACCCTAACGAATCGACATATTCTGCTACTCTGTAGCTTGGCTAAGGGTTAACTTTTTAATTAAAAAAATCTTACTAGTATTCAATAATATTCCTCGATAGATCCACCCCTTTGCAAATGCTCAATGCTAGCCCATGTCGATCGGCTAACACGGACGTGTAATGTCTAACCATAGTGAACAATAAACCAAGATCATCGTAACTAATCGACAAAACACGCTACTCTGTAGCTTGTCTAAGTGTTATCTTTTTAATTAAAAAAATCTTAGTAGTATGCAGTAATCTTCCTCGATAGATCCACCCCTTTGCAAATGCCCAATGCTAGCCCATGAAGATCGGCTAACATGGACGTGTAATGTCTAACCATAGTGAATAGTAAACCAAGATCACCCTAACGAATCGACATATTCTGCTACTCTGTAGCTTGGCTAAGGGTTAACTTTTTAATTAAAAAAATCTTACTAGTATGCAATAATATTCCTCGATAGATCCACCCCTTTGCAAATGCTCAATGCTAGCCCATGACGATCGGCTAACACGGACGTGTAATGTCTAACCATAGTGAACAATAAACCAAGATCATCGTAACTAATCGACAAAACACGCTACTCTGTAGCTTGTCTAAGTGTTATCTTTTTAATTAAAAAAATCTTAGTAGTATGCAGTAATCTTCCTCGATAGATCCACCCCTTTACAAATGCCCAATGCTAGCCCATGAAGATCGGCTAACATGGACGTGTAATGTCTAACCATAGTGAATAGTAAACCAAGATCACCCTAACGAATCGACATATTCTGCTACTCTGTAGCTTGGCTAAGGGTTAACTTTTTAATTAAAAAAATCTTACTAGTATGCAATAATATTCCTCGATAGATCCACCCCTTTGCAAATGCTCAATGCTAGCCCATGACGATCTGCTAACACGGACGTGTAATGTCTAACCATAGTGAACAATAAACCAAGATCATCGTAACTAATCGACAAAACACGCTACTCTGTAGCTTGTCTAAGTGTTATCTTTTTAATTAAAAAAATCTTAGTAGTATGCAGTAATCTTCCTCGATAGATCCACCCCTTTGCAAATGCCCAATGCTAGCCCATGAAGATCGGCTAACATGGGCGTGTAATGTCTAACCATAGTGAATAGTAAACCAAGATCACCCTAACGAATCGACATATTCTGCTACTCTGTAGCTTGGCTAAGGGTTAACTTTTTAATTAAAAAAATCTTACTAGTATGCAATAATATTCCTCGATAGATCCACCCCTTTGCAAATGCTCAATGCTAGCCCATGACGATCGGCTAACACGGACGTGTAATGTCTAACCATAGTGAACAATAAACCAAGATCATCGTAACTAATCGACAAAACACGCTACTCTGTAGCTTGTCTAAGTGTTATCTTTTTAATTAAAAAAATCTTAGTAGTATGCAGTAATCTTCCTCGATAGATCCACCCCTTTGCAAATGCCCAATGCTAGCCCATGAAGATCGGCTAACACGGACGTGTAATGTCTAACCATAGTGAATAGTAAACCAAGATCACCCTAACGAATCGACATATTGTGGTACTCTGTAGCTTGTCTAAGGGTTAACTTTTTAATGAAAAAAATCTTAGTATCATGCGGTAATCTTCCTCGATAGATCCACCCCTTTGCAAATGCGCAATGCTAGCCCATGAAGATCGGCTAACATGGACGTGTATTGTCTAACCATAGTGAATAGTAAACCAAGATCACCCTAACGAATCGACATATTCTGCTACTCTGTAGCTTGTCTAAGGGTTAACTTTTTAATTAAAAAAATCTTAGTAGCATGCAGTAACATTCCTTGTTAGATCTACCCCTTTGCAAATGCTCAATGCTAGCCCATGAAGATCGGCTAACATGGACGTGTATTGTCTAACCATAGTGAATAGTAAACCAAGATCACCCTAACGAATCGACATATTCTGCTACTCTGTAGCTTGTCTAAGGGTTATCTTTTTAATTAAAAAAATCTTAGTAGCATGTAGTAACATTCATTGATAGATCTACCCCTTTGCAAATGCTCAATGCTAGCCCATGACGATCGGCTAACACGGACGTGTAATGTCTAACCATAGTGAATAGTAAACCAAGATCACCCTAACGAATCGACATATTGTGCTACTCTGTAGCTTGTCTAAGGGTTAACTTTTTAATTAAAAAAATCTTAGTAGCATGCAATAATCTTCCTCGATAGATCCACCCCTTTGCAAATGCGCAATGCTAGCCCATGAAGATCGGCTAACATGGACGTGTAATGTCTAACCATAGTGAATAGTAAACCAAGATCACCCTAACGAATCGACATATTCTGCTACTCTGTAGCTTGTCTAAGGGTTAACTTTTTAATTAAAAAAATCTTAGTAGCATGCAGTAACATTCCTTGATAGATCTACCCCTTTGCAAATGCTCAATGCTAGCCCATGACGATAGGCTAACACGGACGTGTAATGTCTAACCATAGTGAACAATAAACCAAGATCATCGTAACTAATCGACAAAACACGCTACTCTGTAGCTTGTCTAAGTGTTATCTTTTTAATTAAAAAAATCTTAGTAGCATGCAGTAACATTCCTTGATAGATCCACCCCTTTGCAAATGCCCAATGCTAGCCCATGAAGATCGGCTAACATGGACGTGTAATGTCTAACCATAGTGAATAGTAAACCAAGATCACCCTAACGAATCGACATATTCTGCTACTCTGTAGCTTGGCTAAGGGTTAACTTTTTAATTATAAAAATCTTACTAGTATGCAATAATATTCCTCGATAGATCCACCCCTTTGGAAATGCTCAATGCTAGCCCATGACGATCGGCTAACACGGACGTGTAATGTCTAACCATAGTGAATAGTAAACCAAGATCACCCTAACGAATCGACATATTCTGCTACTCTGTAGCTTGTCTAAGGGTTAACTTTTTAATTAAAAAAATCTTAGTAGCATGCAGTAACATTCCTTGATAGATCTACCCCTTTGCAAATGCTCAATGCTAGCCCATGACGATCGGCTAACACGGACGTGTAATGTCTAACCATAGTGAACAATAAACCAAGATCATCGTAACTAATCGACAAAACACGCTACTCTGTAGCTTGTCTAAGTGTTATCTTTTTAATTAAAAAAATCTTAGTAGTATGCAGTAATCTTCCTCGATAGATCCACCCCTTTGCAAATGCCCAATGCTAGCCCATGAAGATCGGCTAACATGGACGTGTAATGTCTAACCATAGTGAATAGTAAAACAAGATCACCCTAACGAATCGACATATTCTGCTACTCTGTAGCTTGGCTAAGGGTTAACTTTTTAACTATAAAAATCTTACTAGTATGCAATAATATTCCTCGATAGATCCACCCCTTTGCAAATGCTCAATGCTAGCCCATGACGATCGGCTAACACGGACGTGTAATGTCTAACCATAGTGAATAGTAAACCAAGATCACCCTAACGAATCGACATATTGTGCTACTCTGTAGCTTGTCTAAGGGTTAACTTTTTAATTAAAAAAATCTTAGTAGCATGCAGTAATCTTCCTCGATAGATCCACCCCTTTGCAAATGCCCAATGCTAGCCCATGAAGATCGGCTAACATGGACGTGTAATGTCTAACCATAGTGAATAGTAAAACAAGATCACCCTAACGAATCGACATATTCTGCTACTCTGTAGCTTGTCTAAGGGTTAACTTTTTAATTAAAAAAATCTTAGTAGCATGCAGTAACATTCCTTGATAGATCTACCCCTTTGCAAATGCTCAATGCTAGCCCATGACGATCGGCTAACACGGGCGTGTAATGTCTAACCATAGTGAACAATAAACCAAGATCATCGTAACTAATCGACAAAACACGCTACTCTGTAGCTTGTCTAAGTGTTATCTTTTTAATTAAAAAAATCTTAGTAGCATGCAGTAACATTCCTTGATAGATCCACCCCTTTGCAAATGCCCAATGCTAGCCCATGAAGATCGGCTAACATGGACGTGTAATGTCTAACCATAGTGAATAGTAAACCAAGATCACCCTAACGAATCGACATATTCTGCTACTCTGTAGCTTGGCTAAGGGTTAACTTTTTAATTATAAAAACCTTACTAGTATGCAATAATATTCCTCGATAGATCCACCCCTTTGCAAATGCTCAATGCTAGCCCATGACGATCGGCTAACACGGACGTGTAATGTCTAACCATAGTGAATAGTAAACCAAGATCACCCTAACGAATCGACATATTTTGCTATTCTGTAGCTTGTCTAAGGGTTAACTTTTTAATTAAAAAAATCTTAGTAGCATGCAGTAATCTTCCTCGATAGATCCACCCCTTTGCAAATGCGCAATGCTAGCCCATGAAGATCGGCTAACATGGACGTGTAATGTCTAACCATAGTGAATAGTAAAGCAAGATCACCCTAACGAATCGACATATTCTGCTACTCTGTAGCTTGTCTAAGGGTTAACTTTTTAATTAAAAAAATCTTAGTAGCATGCAGTAACATTCCTTGATAGATCTACCCCTTTGCAAATGCTCAATGCTAGCCCATGACGATCGGCTAACACGGGCGTGTAATGTCTAACCATAGTGAACAATAAACCAAGATCATCGTAACTAATCGACAAAACACGCTACTCTGTAGCTTGTCTAAGTGTTATCTTTTTAATTAAAAAAATCTTAGTAGCATGCAGTAACATTCCTTGATAGATCCACCCCTTTGCAAATGCCCAATGCTAGCCCATGAAGATCGGCTAACATGGACGTGTAATGTCTAACCATAGTGAATAGTAAACCAAGATCACCCTAACGAATCGACATATTCTGCTACTCTGTAGCTTGGCTAAGGGTTAACTTTTTAATTATAAAAATCTTACTAGTATGCAATAATATTCCTCGATAGATCCACCCCTTTGCAAATGCTCAATGCTAGCCCATGACGATCGGCTAAACGGACGTGTAATGTCTAACCATAGTGAATAGTAAACCAAGATCACCCTAACGAATCGACATATTCTGCTACTCTGTAGCTTGTCTAAAGGTTAACTTTTTAATTAAAAAAATCTTAGTAGCATGCAGTAACATTCCTTGATAGATCTACCCCTTTGCAAATGCTCAATGCTAGCCCATGACGATCGGCTAACACGGACGTGTAATGTCTAACCATAGTGAACAATAAACCAAGATCATCGTAACTAATCGACAAAACACGCTACTCTGTAGCTTGTCTAAGTGTTATCTTTTTAATTAAAAAAATCTTAGTAGTATGCAGTAATCTTCCTCGATAGATCCACCCCTTTGCAAATGCCCAATGCTAGCCCATGAAGATCGGCTAACATGGACGTGTAATGTCTAACCATAGTGAATAGTAAACCAAGATCACCCTAACGAATCGACATATTTTGCTATTCTGTAGCTTGTCTAAGGGTTAACTTTTTAATTAAAAAAATCTTAGTAGCATGCAGTAATCTTCCTCGATAGATCCACCCCTTTGCAAATGCGCAATGCTAGCCCATGAAGATCGGCTAACATGGACGTGTAATGTCTAACCATAGTTAATAGTAAACCAAGATCACCCTAACGAATCGACATATTCTGCTACTCTGTAGCTTGTCTAAGGGTTAACTTTTTAATTAAAAAAATCTTAGTAGCATGCAGTAACATTCCTTGATAGATCTACCCCTTTGCAATTCTCAATGCTAGCCCATGACGATCGGCTAACACGGACGTGTAATGTCTAACCATAGTGAACAATAAACCAAGATCATCGTAACTAATCGACAAAACACGCTACTCTGTAGCTTGTCTAAGTGTTATCTTTTTAATTAAAAAAATCTTAGTAGCATGCAGTAACATTCCTTGATAGATCCACCCCTTTGCAAATGCCCAATGCTAGCCCATGAAGATCGGCTAACATGGACGTGTAATGTCTAACCATAGTGAATAGTAAACCAAGATCACCCTAACGAATCGACATATTCTGCTACTCTGTAGCTTGGCTAAGGGTTAACTTTTTAATTAAAAAAATCTTACTAGTATGCAATAATATTCCTCGATAGATCCACCCCTTTGCAAGTGCTCAATGCTAGCCCATGACGATAGGCTAACACGGACGTGTAATGTCTAACCATAGTGAATAGTAAACCAAGATCACCCTAACGAATCGACATATTGTGCTACTCTGTAGCTTGTCTAAGGGTTAACTTTTTAATTAAAAAAATCTTAGTAGCATGCAGTAATCTTCCTCGATAGATCCACCCCTTTGCAAATGCTCAATGCTAGCCCATGACGATCGGCTAACACGGACGTGTAATGTCTAACCATAGTGAACAATAAACCAAGATCATCGTAACTAATCGACAAAACACGCTACTCTGTAGCTTGTCTAAGTGTTATCTTTTTAATTAAAAAAATCTTAGTAGCATGCAGTAACATTCCTTGATAGATCCACCCCTTTGCAAATGCCCAATGCTAGCCCATGAAGATCGGCTAACATGGACGTGTAATGTCTAACCATAGTGAATAGTAAACCAAGATCACCCTAACGAATCGACATATTCTGCTACTCTGTAGCTTGGCTAAGGGTTAACTTTTTAATTAAAAAAATCTTACTAGTATGCAATAATATTCCTCGATAGATCCACCCCTTTGCAAATGCGCAATGCTAGCCCATGAAGATCGGCTAACATGGACGTGTAATGTCTAACCATAGTGAATAGTAAACCAAGATCACCCTAACGAATCGACATATTCTGCTACTCTGTAGCTTGTCTAAGGGTTAACTTTTTAATTAAAAAAATCTTAGTAGCATGCAGTAACATTCCTTGATAGATCTACCCCTTTGCAAATGCTCAATGTAGCCCATGACGATCGGCTAACACGGACGTGTAATGTCTAACCATAGTGAACAATAAACCAAGATCATCGTAACTAATCGACAAAACACGCTACTCTGTAGCTTGTCTAAGTGTTATCTTTTTAATTAAAAAAATCTTAGTAGCATGCAGTAACATTCCTTGATAGATCCAACCCTTTGCAAATGCCCAATGCTAGCCCATGAAGATCGGCTAACATGGACGTGTAATGTCTAACCATAGTGAATAGTAAACCAAGATCACCCTAACGAATCGACATATTCTGCTACTCTGTAGCTTGGCTAAGGGTTAACTTTTTAATTAAAAAAATCTTACTAGTATGCAATAATATTCCTCGATAGATCCACCCCTTTGCAAATGCCCAATGCTAGCCCATGAAGATCGGCTAACATGGACGTGTAATGTCTAACCATAGTGAATAGTAAACCAAGATCACCCTAACGAATCGACATATTCTGCTACTCTGTAGCTTGGCTAAGGGTTAACTTTTTAATTATAAAAATCTTACTAGTATGCAATAATATTCCTCGATAGATCCACCCCTTTGCAAATGCTCAATGCTAGCCCATGACGATCGGCTAAACGGACGTGTAATGTCTAACCATAGTGAATAGTAAACCAAGATCACCCTAACGAATCGACATATTCTGCTACTCTGTAGCTTGTCTAAGGGTTAACTTTTTAATTAAAAAAATCTTAGTAGCATGCAGTAACATTCCTTGATAGATCTACCCCTTTGCAAATGCTCAATGCTAGCCCATGACGATCGGCTAACACGGACGTGTAATGTCTAACCATAGTGAACAATAAACCAAGATCATCGTAACTAATCGACAAAACACGCTACTCTGTAGCTTGTCTAAGTGTTATCTTTTTAATTAAAAAAATCTTAGTAGTATGCAGTAATCTTCCTCGATAGATCCACCCCTTTGCAAATGCCCAATGCTAGCCCATGAAGATCGGCTAACATGGACGTGTAATGTCTAACCATAGTGAATAGTAAAACAAGATCACCCTAACGAATCGACATATTCTGCTACTCTGTAGCTTGGCTAAGGGTTAACTTTTTAATTATAAAAATCTTACTAGTATGCAATAATATTCCTCGATAGATCCACCCCTTTGCAAATGCTCAATGCTAGCCCATGACGATCGGCTAACACGGACGTGTAATGTCTAACCATAGTGAATAGTAAACCAAGATCACCCTAACGAATCGACATATTGTGCTACTCTGTAGCTTGTCTAAGGGTTAACTTTTTAATTAAAAAAATCTTAGTAGCATGCAGTAATCTTCCTCGATAGATCCACCCCTTTGCAAATGCGCAATGCTAGCCCATGAAGATCGGCTAACATGGACGTGTAATGTCTAACCATAGTGAATAGTAAACCAAGATCACCCTAACGAATCGACATATTCTGCTACTCTGTAGCTTGTCTAAGGGTTAACTTTTTAATTAAAAAAATCTTAGTAGCATGCAGTAACATTCCTTGATAGATCTACCCCTTTGCAAATGCTCAATGCTAGCCCATGACGATAGGCTAACACGGACGTGTAATGTCTAACCATAGTGAACAATAAACCAAGATCATCGTAACTAATCGACAAAACACGCTACTCTGTAGCTTGTCTAAGTGTTATCTTTTTAATTAAAAAAATCTTAGTAGTATGCAGTAATCTTCCTCGATAGATCCACCCCTTTGCAAATGCCCAATGCTAGCCCATGAAGATCGGCTAACATGGACGTGTAATGTCTAACCATAGTGAATAGTAAAACAAGATCACCCTAACGAATCGACATATTCTGCTACTCTGTAGCTTGGCTAAGGGTTAACTTTTTAATTATAAAAATCTTACTAGTATGCAATAATATTCCTCGATAGATCCACCCCTTTGCAAATGCTCAATGCTAGCCCATGAAGATCGGCTAACATGGACGTGTAATGTCTAACCATAGTGAATAGTAAACCAAGATCACCCTAACGAATCGACATATTCTGCTACTCTGTAGCTTGGCTAAGGGTTAACTTTTTAATTAAAAAAATCTTACTAGTATGCAATAATATTCCTCGATAGATCCACCCCTTTGCAAATGCTCAATGCTAGCCCATGACAATCGGCTAACACGGACGTGTAATGTCTAACCATAGTGAACAATAAACCAAGATCATCGTAACTAGTCGACAAAACACGCTACTCTGTAGCTTGTCTAAGTGTTATCTTTTTAATTAAAAAAATCTTAGTAGTATGCAGTAATCTTCCTCGATAGATCCACCCCTTTGCAAATGCCCAATGCTAGCCCATGAAGATCGGCTAACACGGACGTGTAATGTCTAACCATAGTGAATAGTAAACCAAGATCACCCTAACGAATCGACATATTGTGGTACTCTGTAGCTTGTCTAAGGGTTAACTTTTTAATGAAAAAAATCTTAGTATCATGCGGTAATCTTCCTCGATAGATCCACCCCTTTGCAAATGCGCAATGCTAGCCCATGAAGATCGGCTAACATGGACGTGTATTGTCTAACCATAGTGAATAGTAAACCAAGATCACCCTAACGAATCGACATATTCTGCTACTCTGTAGCTTGTCTAAGGGTTATCTTTTTAATTAAAAAAATCTTAGCAGCATGCAGTAACATTCATTGATAGATCTACCCCTTTGCAAATGCTCAATGCTAGCCCATGACGATCGGCTAACACGGACGTGTAATGTCTAACCATAGTGAATAGTAAACCAAGATCACCCTAACGAATCGACATATTGTGCTACTCTGTAGCTTGTCTAAGGGTTAACTTTTTAATTAAAAAAATCTTAGTAGCATGCAATAATCTCCCTCGATAGATCCACCCCTTTGCAAATGCGCAATGCTAGCCCATGAAGATCGGCTAACATGGACGTGTAATGTCTAACCATAGTGAATAGTAAACCAAGATCACCCTAACGAATCGACATATTCTGCTACTCTGTAGCTTGTCTAAGGGTTAACTTTTTAATTAAAAAAATCTTAGTAGCATGCAGTAACATTCCTTGATAGATCTACCCCTTTGCAAATGCTCAATGCTAGCCCATGACGATCGGCTAACACGGACGTGTAATGTCTAACCATAGTGAATAGTAAACCAAGATCACCCTAACGAATCGACATATTGTGATACTCTGTAGCTTGTCTAAGGGTTAACTTTTTAATTAAAAAAATCTTAGTAGCATGCAGTAATCTTCCTCGATAGATCCACCCCTTTGCAAATGCGCAGTGCTAGCCCATGAAGATCGGCTAACATGGACGTGTAATGTCTAACCATAGTGAATAGTAAACCAAGATCACCCTAACGAATCGACATATTCTGCTACTCTGTAGCTTGTCTAAGGGTTAACTTTTTAATTAAAAAAATCTTAGTAGCATGCAGTAACATTCCTTGATAGATCTACCCCTTTGCAAATGCTCAATGCTAGCCCATGACGATAGGCTAACACGGACGTGTAATGTCTAACCATAGTGAACAATAAACCAGGATCATCGTAACTAATCGACAAAACACGCTACTCTGTAGCTTGTCTAAGTGTTATCTTTTTAATTAAAAAAATCTTAGTAGCATGCAGTAACATTCCTTGATAGATCCACCCCTTTGCAAATGCCCAATGCTAGCCCATGAAGATCGGCTAACATGGACGTGTAATGTCTAACCATAGTGAATAGTAAACCAAGATCACCCTAACGAATCGACATATTCTGCTACTCTGTAGCTTGGCTAAGGGTTAACTTTTTAATTAAAAAAATCTTACTAGTATGCAATAATATTCCTCGATAGATCCACCCCTTTGCAAGTGCTCAATGCTAGCCCATGACGATAGGCTAACACGGACGTGTAATGTCTAACCATAGTGAACAATAAACCAAGATCATCGTAACTAATCGACAAAACACGCTACTCTGTAGCTTGTCTAAGTGTTATCTTTTTAATTAAAAAAATCTTAGTAGTATGCAGTAATCTTCCTCGATAGATCCACCCTTTTGCAAATGCCCAGTGCTAGCCCATGAAGATCGGCTAACATGGACGTGTAATGTCTAACCATAGTGAATAGTAAACCAAGATCACCCTAACGAATCGACATATTCTGCTACTCTGTAGCTTGTCTAAGGGTTAACTTTTTAATTAAAAAAATCTTAGTAGCATGCAGTAACATTCCTTGATAGATCTACCCCTTTGCAAATGCTCAATGCTAGCCCATGACGATAGGCTAACACGGACGTGTAATGTCTAACCATAGTGAACAATAAACCAAGATCATCGTAACTAATCGACAAAACACGCTACTCTGTAGCTTGTCTAAGTGTTATCTTTTTAATTAAAAAAATCTTAGTAGTATGCAGTAATCTTCCTCGATAGATCCACCCCTTTGCAAATGCCCAATGCTAGCCCATGAAGATCGGCTAACATGGACGTGTAATGTCTAACCATAGTGAATAGTAAACCAAGATCACCCTAACGAATCGACATATTCTGCTACTCTGTAGCTTGGCTAAGGGTTAACTTTTTAATTAAAAAAATCTTACTAGTATGCAATAATATTCCTCGATAGATCCACCCCTTTGCAAATGCTCAATGCTAGCCCATGACGATCGGCTAACACGGACGTGTAATGTCTAACCATAGTGAACAATAAACCAAGATCATCGTAACTAATCGACAAAACACGCTACTCTGTAGCTTGTCTAAGTGTTATCTTTTTAATTAAAAAAATCTTAGTAGTATGCAGTAATCTTCCTCGATAGATCCACCCTTTTGCAAATGCCCAATGCTAGCCCATGAATATCGGCTAACACGGACGTGTAATGTCTAACCATAGTGAATAGTAAACCAAGATCACCCTAACGAATCGACATATTGCGGTCCTCTGTAGCTTGTCTAAGGGTTAACTTTTTAATGAAAAAAATCTTAGTATCATGCGGTAATCTTCCTCGATAGATCCACCCCTTTGCAAATGCGCAATGCTAGCCCGTGAAGATCGGCTAACATGGACGTGTATTGTCTAACCATAGTGAATAGTAAACCAAGATCACCCTAACGAATCGACATATTCTGCTACTCTGTAGCTTGTCTAAGGGTTAACTTTTTAATTAAAAAAATCTTAGTAGCATGCAGTAACATTCCTTGATAGATCTACCCCTTTGCAAATGCTCAATGCTAGCCCATGACGATCGGCTAACACGGACGTGTAATGTCTAACCATAGTGAACAATAAACCAAGATCATCGTAACTAATCGACAAAACACGCTACTCTGTAGCTTGTCTAAGTGTTATCTTTTTAATTAAAAAAATCTTAGTAGTATGCAGTAATCTTCCTCGATAGATCCACCCCTTTGCAAATGCCCAATGCTAGCCCATGAAGATCGGCTAACATGGACGTGTAATGTCTAACCATAGTGAATAGTAAACCAAGATCACCCTAACGAATCGACATATTTTGCTATTCTGTAGCTTGTCTAAGGGTTAACTTTTTAATTAACAAAATCTTAGTAGCATGCAGTAATCTTCCTCGATAGATCCACCCCTTTGCAAATGCGCAATGCTAGCCCATGAAGATCGGCTAACATGGACGTGTAATGTCTAACCATAGTGAACAATAAACCAAGATCATCGTAACTAATCGACAAAACACGCTACTCTGTAGCTTGTCTAAGTGTTATCTTTTTAATTAAAAAAATCTTAGTAGCATGCAGTAACATTCCTTGATAGATCTACCCCTTTGCAAATGCTCAATGCTAGCCCATGACGATCGGCTAACACCGACGTGTAATGTCTAACCATAGTTAATAGTAAACCAAGATCACCCTAACGAATCGACATATTGTGCTACTCTGTAGCTTGTCTAAGGGTTAACTTTTTAATTAAAAAAATCTTAGTAGCATGCAGTAATCTTCCTCGATAGATCCACCCCTTTGCAAATGCGCAATGCTAGCCCATGAAGATCGGCTAACATGGACGTGTAATGTCTAACCATAGTGAATAGTAAACCAAGATCACCCTAACGAATCGACATATTCTGCTACTCTGTAGCTTGTCTAAGGGTTAACTTTTTAATTAAAAAATCTTAGTAGCATGCAGTAACATTCCTTGATAGATCTACCCCTTTGCAAATGCTCAATGCTAGCCCATGACGATCGGCTAACACGGACGTGTAATGTCTAACCATAGTGAACAATAAACCAAGATCATCGTAACTAATCGACAAAACACGCTACTCTGTAGCTTGTCTAAGTGTTATCTTTTTAATTAAAAAAATCTTAGTAGTATGCAGTAATCTTCCTCGATAGATCCACCCTTTTGCAAATGCCCAATGCTAGCCCATGAATATCGGCTAACACGGACGTGTAATGTCTAACCATAGTGAATAGTAAACCAAGATCACCCTAACGAATCGACATATTGTGGTACTCTGTAGCTTGTCTAAGGGTTAACTTTTTAATGAAAAAAATCTTAGTATCATGCGGTAATCTTCCTCGATAGATCCACCCCTTTGCAAATGCGCAATGCTAGCCCGTGAAGATCGGCTAACATGGACGTGTATTGTCTAACCATAGTGAATAGTAAACCAAGATCACCCTAACGAATCGACATATTCTGCTACTCTGTAGCTTGTCTAAGGGTTAACTTTTTAATTAAAAAAATCTTAGTAGCATGCAGTAACATTCCTTGATAGATCTACCCCTTTGCAAATGCTCAATGCCAGCCCATGACGATCGGCTAACACGGACGTGTAATGTCTAACCATAGTGAACAATAAACCAAGATCATCGTAACTAATCGACAAAACACGCTACTCTGTAGCTTGTCTAAGTGTTATCTTTTTAATTAAAAAAATCTTAGTAGTATGCAGTAATCTTCCTCGATAGATCCACCCCTTTGCAAATGCCCAATGCTAGCCCATGAAGATCGGCTAACATGGACGTGTAATGTCTAACCATAGTGAATAGTAAACCAAGATCACCCTAACGAATCGACATATTTTGCTATTCTGTAGCTTGTCTAAGGGTTAACTTTTTAATTAACAAAATCTTAGTAGCATGCAGTAATCTTCCTCGATAGATCCACCCCTTTGCAAATGCGCAATGCTAGCCCATGAAGATCGGCTAACATGGACGTGTAATGTCTAACCATAGTGAATAGTAAACCAAGATCACCCTAACGAATCGACATATTCTGCTAATCTGTAGCTTGTCTAAGGGTTAACTTTTTAATTAAAAAAATCTTAGTAGCATGCAGTAACATTCCTTGATAGATCTACCCCTTTGCAAATGCTCAATGCTAGCCCATGACGATCGGCTAACACGGACGTGTAATGTCTAACCATAGTGAACAATAAACCAAGATCATCGTAACTAATCGACAAAACACGCTACTCTGTAGCTTGTCTAAGTGTTATCTTTTTAATTAAAAAAATCTTAGTAGCATGCAGTAACATTCCTTGATAGATCTACCCCTTTGCAAATGCTCAATGCTAGCCCATGACGATCGGCTAACACGGACGTGTAATGTCTAACCATAGTTAATAGTAAACCAAGATCACCCTAACGAATCGACATATTGTGCTACTCTGTAGCTTGTCTAAGGGTTAACTTTTTAATTAAAAAAATCTTAGTAGCATGCAGTAATCTTCCTCGATAGATCCACCCCTTTGCAAATGCGCAATGCTAGCCCATGAAGATCGGCTAACATGGACGTGTAATGTCTAACCATAGTGAATAGTAAACCAAGATCACCCTAACGAATCGACATATTCTGCTACTCTGTAGCTTGTCTAAGGGTTAACTTTTTAATTAAAAAATCTTAGTAGCATGCAGTAACATTCCTTGATAGATCTACCCCTTTGCAAATGCTCAATGCTAGCCCATGACGATCGGCTAACACGGACGTGTAATGTCTAACCATAGTGAACAATAAACCAAGATCATCGTAACTAATCGACAAAACACGCTACTCTGTAGCTTGTCTAAGTGTTATCTTTCTAATTAAAAAAATCTTAGTAGTATGCAGTAATCTTCCTCGATAGATCCACCCCTTTGCAAATGCCCAATGCTAGCCCATGAAGATCGGCTAACATGGACGTGTAATGTCTAACCATAGTGAATAGTAAACCAAGATCACCCTAACGAATCGACATATTCTGCTACTCTGTAGCTTGGCTAAGGGTTAACTTTTTAATTAAAAAAATCTTACTAGTATGCAATAATATTCCTCGATAGATCCACCCCTTTGCAAATGCTCAATGCCAGCCCATGACGATCGGCTAACACGGACGTGTAATGTCTAACCATAGTGAACAATAAACCAAGATCATCGTAACTAATCGACAAAACACGCTACTCTGTAGCTTGTCTAAGTGTTATCTTTTTAATTAAAAAAATCTTAGTAGTATGCAGTAATCTTCCTCGATAGATCCACCCCTTTGCAAATGCCCAATGCTAGCCCATGAAGATCGGCTAACATGGACGTGTAATGTCTAACCATAGTGAATAGTAAACCAAGATCACCCTAACGAATCGACATATTTTGCTATTCTGTAGCTTGTCTAAGGGTTAACTTTTTAATTAACAAAATCTTAGTAGCATGCAGTAATCTTCCTCGATAGATCCACCCCTTTGCAAATGCGCAATGCTAGCCCATGAAGATCGGCTAACATGGACGTGTAATGTCTAACCATAGTGAATAGTAAACCAAGATCACCCTAACGAATCGACATATTCTGCTAATCTGTAGCTTGTCTAAGGGTTAACTTTTTAATTAAAAAAATCTTAGTAGCATGCAGTAACATTCCTTGATAGATCTACCCCTTTGCAAATGCTCAATGCTAGCCCATGACGATCGGCTAACACGGACGTGTAATGTCTAACCATAGTGAACAATAAACCAAGATCATCGTAACTAATCGACAAAACACGCTACTCTGTAGCTTGTCTAAGTGTTATCTTTTTAATTAAAAAAATCTTAGTAGCATGCAGTAACATTCCTTGATAGATCTACCCCTTTGCAAATGCTCAATGCTAGCCCATGACGATCGGCTAACACGGACGTGTAATGTCTAACCATAGTTAATAGTAAACCAAGATCACCCTAACGAATCGACATATTGTGCTACTCTGTAGCTTGTCTAAGGGTTAACTTTTTAATTAAAAAAATCTTAGTAGCATGCAGTAATCTTCCTCGATAGATCCACCCCTTTGCAAATGCGCAATGCTAGCCCATGAAGATCGGCTAACATGGACGTGTAATGTCTAACCATAGTGAATAGTAAACCAAGATCACCCTAACGAATCGACATATTCTGCTACTCTGTAGCTTGTCTAAGGGTTAACTTTTTAATTAAAAAATCTTAGTAGCATGCAGTAACATTCCTTGATAGATCTACCCCTTTGCAAATGCTCAATGCTAGCCCATGACGATCGGCTAACACGGACGTGTAATGTCTAACCATAGTGAACAATAAACCAAGATCATCGTAACTAATCGACAAAACACGCTACTCTGTAGCTTGTCTAAGTGTTATCTTTCTAATTAAAAAAATCTTAGTAGTATGCAGTAATCTTCCTCGATAGATCCACCCCTTTGCAAATGCCCAATGCTAGCCCATGAAGATCGGCTAACATGGACGTGTAATGTCTAACCATAGTGAATAGTAAACCAAGATCACCCTAACGAATCGACATATTCTGCTACTCTGTAGCTTGGCTAAGGGTTAACTTTTTAATTAAAAAAATCTTACTAGTATGCAATAATATTCCTCGATAGATCCACCCCTTTGCAAATGCTCAATGCTAGCCCATGACGATCGGCTAACACGGACGTGTAATGTCTAACCATAGTGAACAATAAACCAAGATCATCGTAACTAATCGACAAAACACGCTACTCTGTAGCTTGTCTAAGTGTTATCTTTTTAATTAAAAAAATCTTAGTAGTATGCAGTAATCTTCCTCGATAGATCCACCCCTTTGCAAATGCCCAATGCTAGCCCATGAAGATCGGCTAACATGGACGTGTAATGTCTAACCATAGTGAATAGTAAACCAAGATCACCCTAACGAATCGACATATTTTGCTATTCTGTAGCTTGTCTAAGGGTTAACTTTTTAATTAACAAAATCTTAGTAGCATGCAGTAATCTTCCTCGATAGATCCACCCCTTTGCAAATGCGCAATGCTAGCCCATGAAGATCGGCTAACATGGACGTGTAATGTCTAACCATAGTGAATAGTAAACCAAGATCACCCTAACGAATCGACATATTCTGCTAATCTGTAGCTTGTCTAAGGGTTAACTTTTTAATTAAAAAAATCTTAGTAGCATGCAGTAACATTCCTTGATAGATCTACCCCTTTGCAAATGCTCAATGCTAGCCCATGACGATCGGCTAACACGGACGTGTAATGTCTAACCATAGTGAACAATAAACCAAGATCATCGTAACTAATCGACAAAACACGCTACTCTGTAGCTTGTCTAAGTGTTATCTTTTTAATTAAAAAAATCTTAGTAGCATGCAGTAACATTCCTTGATAGATCTACCCCTTTGCAAATGCTCAATGCTAGCCCATGACGATCGGCTAACACGGACGTGTAATGTCTAACCATAGTTAATAGTAAACCAAGATCACCCTAACGAATCGACATATTGTGCTACTCTGTAGCTTGTCTAAGGGTTAACTTTTTAATTAAAAAAATCTTAGTAGCATGCAGTAATCTTCCTCGATAGATCCACCCCTTTGCAAATGCGCAATGCTAGCCCATGAAGATCGGCTAACATGGACGTGTAATGTCTAACCATAGTGAATAGTAAACCAAGATCACCCTAACGAATCGACATATTCTGCTACTCTGTAGCTTGTCTAAGGGTTAACTTTTTAATTAAAAAATCTTAGTAGCATGCAGTAACATTCCTTGATAGATCTACCCCTTTGCAAATGCTCAATGCTAGCCCATGACGATCGGCTAACACGGACGTGTAATGTCTAACCATAGTGAACAATAAACCAAGATCATCGTAACTAATCGACAAAACACGCTACTCTGTAGCTTGTCTAAGTGTTATCTTTTTAATTAAAAAAATCTTAGTAGTATGCAGTAATCTTCCTCGATAGATCCACCCCTTTGCAAATGCCCAATGCTAGCCCATGAAGATCGGCTAACATGGACGTGTAATGTCTAACCATAGTGAATAGTAAACCAAGATCACCCTAACGAATCGACATATTCTGCTACTCTGTAGCTTGGCTAAGGGTTAACTTTTTAATTAAAAAAATCTTACTAGTATGCAATAATATTCCTCGATAGATCCACCCCTTTGCAAATGCTCAATGCTAGCCCATGACGATCGGCTAACACGGACGTGTAATGTCTAACCATAGTGAACAATAAACCAAGATCATCGTAACTAATCGACAAAACACGCTACTCTGTAGCTTGTCTAAGTGTTATCTTTTTAATTAAAAAAAATCTTAGTAGTATGCAGTAATCTTCCTCGATAGATCCACCCCTTTGCAAATGCCCAATGCTAGCCCATGAAGATCGGCTAACACGGACGTGTAATGTCTAACCATAGTGAATAGTAAACCAAGATCACCCTAACGAATCGACATATTGTGGTACTCTGTAGCTTGTCTAAGGGTTAACTTTTTAATGAAAAAAATCTTAGTATCATGCGGTAATCTTCCTCGATAGATCCACCCCTTTGCAAATGCGCAATGCTAGCCCATGAAGATCGGCTAATATGGACGTGTATTGTCTAACCATAGTGAATAGTAAACCAAGATCACCCTAACGAATCGACATATTCTGCTACTCTGTAGCTTGTCTAAGGGTTAACTTTTTAATTAAAAAAATCTTAGTAGCATGCAGTAACATTCCTTGTTAGATCTACCCCTTTGCAAATGCTCAATGCTAGCCCATGAAGATCGGCTAACATGGACGTGTATTGTCTAAGCATAGTGAAGAGTAAACCAAGATCACCCTAACGAATCGACATATTTTGCTATTCTGTAGCTTGTCTAAGGGTTATCTTTTTAATTAAAAAAATCTTAGCAGCATGCAGTAACATTCATTGATAGATCTACCCCTTTGCAAATGCTCAATGCTAGCCCATGACGATCGGCTAACACGGACGTGTAATGTCTAACCATAGTGAATAGTAAACCAAGATCACCCTAACGAATCGACATATTGTGCTACTCTGTAGCTTGTCTAAGGGTTAACTTTTTAATTAAAAAAATCTTAGTAGCATGCAGTAATCTTCCTCGATAGATCCACCCCTTTGCAAATGCGCAGTGCTAGCCCATGAAGATCGGCTAACATGGACGTGTAATGTCTAACCATAGTGAATAGTAAACCAAGATCACCCTAACGAATCGACATATTCTGCTACTCTGTAGCTTGTCTAAGGGTTAACTCTTTAATTAAAAAAATCTTAGTAGCATGCAGTAACATTCCTTGATAGATCTACCCCTTTGCAAATGCTCAATGCTAGCCCATGACGATAGGCTAACACGGACGTGTAATGTCTAACCATAGTGAACAATAAACCAAGATCATCGTAACTAATCGACAAAACACGCTACTCTGTAGCTTGTCTAAGGGTTAACTCTTTAATTAAAAAAATCTTAGTAGTATGCAGTAATCTTCCTCGATAGATCCACCCCTTTGCAAATGCCCAATGCTAGCCCATGAAGATCGGCTAACATGGACGTGTTATGTCTAACCATAGTGAAGAGTAAACCAAGATCACCCTAACGAATCGACATATTCTGCTACTCTGTAGCTTGGCTAAGGGTTAACTTTTTAATTAAAAAAATCTTACTAGTATGCAATTATATTCCTCGATAGATCCACCCCTTTGCAAATGCTCAATGCTAGCCCATGACGATCGGCTAACACGGAAGTGTAATGTCTAACCATAGTGAACAATAAACCAAGATCATCGTAACTAATCGACAAAACACGCTACTCTGTAGCTTGTCTAAGTGTTATCTTTTTAATTAAAAAAATCTTAGTAGTATGCAGTAATCTTCCTCGATAGATCCACCCCTTTGCAAATGCCCAATGCTAGCCCATGAAGATCGGCTAACACGGACGTGTAATGTCTAACCATAGTGAATAGTAAACCAAGATCACCCTAACGAATCGACATATTGTGGTACTCTGTAGCTTGTCTAAGGGTTAACTTTTTAATGAAAAAAATCTTAGTATCATGCGGTAATCTTCCTCGATAGATCCACCCCTTTGCAAATGCGCAATGCTAGCCCATGAAGATCGGCTAACATGGACGTGTATTGTCTAACCATAGTGAATAGTAAACCAAGATCACCCTAACGAATCGACATATTCTGCTACTCTGTAGCTTGTCTAAGGGTTAACTTTTTAATTAAAAAAATCTTAGTAGCATGCAGTAACATTCCTTGATAGATCTACCCCTTTGCAAATGCTCAATGCTAGCCCATGACGATCGGCTAACACGGACGTGTAATGTCTAACCATAGTGAACAATAAACCAAGATCATCGTAACTAATCGACAAAACACGCTACTCTGTAGCTTGTCTAAGTGTTATCTTTTTAATTAAAAAAATCTTAGTAGTATGCAGTAATCTTCCTAGATAGATCCACCCCTTTGCAAATGCCCAATGCTAGCCCATGAAGATCGGCTAACATGGACGTGTAATGTCTAACCATAGTGAATAGTAAACCAAGATCACCCTAACGAATCGACATATT
>NW_028294039.1:0-31895 GCF_964341445.2 Mesoplodon mirus | reverse complement strand
AAACGAATAACGCAGAAAATTATAAAATAGTTCTACAATTCTCAATTGATCTCAAAAAGAATCCTGAATGGTTACAATACACTACTTTCGTGGAGTGTTGCTATAGTTGAAAGAGTTCAAATGGCATTTGCAATACACCTGATTTAAATACTAATGGTGCGCGTGTAGCGTAGTAGTTAGAGGTGGCCTGCAATACGCTTTCCAACAATCCTTGGTTCGATCCCGTACCCAGGCACACTAAACCTTCCATTCCGCTGGAATCGGTATATTGGTACCAGACTTGGTTGAGAGGATAAGCACACTGACGTGATAGATCGGTAGGCCACCGAAAGTCATTTTATTGGCAAATATATGCATTTATTAATCTCTACAATGCTTGATGAAGTCGAATGCATAGCGCGAGACTGATCAGCACTGATTGATTGTCCTTTATTTTTCAAATAATAACAAAAACCACAACAATATATCGTACTTGGCAAGAAAACGGAAATATCGATGAAAAAAAAACATAAAAAAACCAAAGTGTGCATAGGATGAGACCGATGTCAAATAATATTGTGGTTTAATGAAACGAAGAAAAAACTCGAAAGAATCTAAAATGCCCAACTAATTTATGTGTGTAGGGTGGATACATATTAGAAAGGTATTTCTTCGCGATTCTTTTTATCCGTTTGCTAGCCTTAATAAAAGAACTAATTTACGTGGAAATTGTTTTGAAATTAGCAACATTGTCGCTTTTTAGATCCATGTTATATGGCTTTGGACAATTAGATCAAATTTGCCACACATTTTAAAAAGGGCAGCCAGAAACAGTCAATTATTTTGTACAAAAATCCTCGACAAAATCTGGTACCTGTAACGCTGTAGATTCTCGACTAATAGATTTACGTAACCCTCACATACGAATCATTTCACATCGGATCTCTGGCTAACCGATTACCATTTTTTCGCAGGAATCTCGAAAGCTACTACTACTAAGAAGTCTTTAACAACTAGACCGCTGCTGAAAACGTTTTCAGGCAAATCGTCGATTTCAAGACGTCAAAATGCTATGCGAACAAAAGAAAAGTGTCTCGTTGGTAGAATTAGTAGATTCCAACTGTTCCTTTTTTCAGAGTAGCCATGTTGTGTTTGATCAGGATTATATCATTTTAAAAGTAAATTATGACCTTTATAAATAAATCGTCTACAATCCATCGTTATTTTATCACCTGAGATTGTTTTCATGAGAGCAGCGATTTGAATCTTCCGATTTGTTAACAGACGAACTGCTCGACAACAATGTTACAAACCAAATTCAAGGTTTAAGGGCTTCGTTGGTCTGGTGCCGCATTGAACCAGTAAGGTTATTATGTTGTTAAATGGTTAGGAAAGTGTAATCTTCTGGAATTTACTAAAGAGACATCTGGGTAAAAATATGAAGGATATTGATACTTATACTACTTCATAATTGAAAATTAAACAATTGTTGTTCAACCCTTAAGTAGTCGCCAGTTATGCGGATTTGAAGAAGCCAATTGGTCCTGAACAAGTCTGGTACCAATTCTCCGACCCGACTCCGGAGGGATGATAGGCTTAATGGTCCTCGTGTATGATTGAACCAATACCTTTCTTTTGCTGAACAGTATCACTTCTAATGTGTTATCAATTCCTAATTTTAATAGTACTCTATGAAATTTAATGAATAAATTGAATGGATTCTGCTGCCTAGAATATAGCTTTTCGGTTCGTTTCCTTAACACAAAAACGCCATGTGTACCAAAATCGGTATACACCCCTTGAAAGATTCCCAGAGGTTTTCTTACCGCACTTCTTGAAATCACTAGAAAAGAAAATTCGACGTAAATCGTATGTCCGGAATAGCTCTTCGAAAACTGTTCTCTCTCCTAATAATTTATAAAAAACCTCCATTTAGAGCAGCTCAATTTGGGACAAGAGTGTATTGCTTTTTAAGAGAATATACACTACAGATTATGGCCAATGAGAAAACGCAGATATTCCCTTGTTTAGACATTGAGGTTCATTACCTTAGGACAGCTTTTCACTATGATGTAATAATAAATCAGTAATGATAAATGTTCTAACTTACTGTGTTTCTTTTCACGACAGTGAAATTATTGGAAATAATTTGGATATATAACAGCATCATTGCAGTTCTTTGAGAATTCTTCTTCAGACTGTTCAGACATTAGGGGTGAGAAGATTTTCTGTTTGGAAACAATTATTAATTCTTATTACCACCAATTTTTATTGCTGGTTTAGACCCTTACTGTTCGAGAACATACATATATGCGATATTATAGTACAGCCCATAAGATAGGTCCTTCTATGGAGTAAGTCCTCAGCCAAAGGAATACTTGTATACCAACACTATCGGTGTACAAATGCCTTCTCTTATTTAGAAATTCGTACATAAAGTACATCATTATGGAATGCACTACATCTGCACTAAAATTCAGTACATCCTGAATAACTTGTGAATTCTGAAGAACTTGGTTTTGTTCTTGGATCTCTTATGTGAGATGTACTGGTAGAAAGCTGTCACAATGAATTGTCACATTGTCATACGTCAGCAAAATGGAGATTTGCCATCGGACATCCAAATCACTTTCTTGACATAAAAGGCCAATGACACAATGAGATGGCATGATGAATGTTTTAAAGTGAAATAAGCTTAAAATGAAAAGTACACACACCTTAGAAAACTTACTAGTACTTTCCTACTTTGGTAGATCACTTTTTACAGATAAATAACTGGTGTTATTAAAAATTTTGCATCGTCCATGTAATGTATGTGTAAAACATGTAATGTATAATATTTTGTATTTGTATTACATTATTTTATTTATTTATATTTATTTATTATATTATTTTGCATTTGCCCTCAGGGCAGAGACGGTGATTGCATGATCTCAGGTACAGTGTACCTGATTTCTTGCAAAACTTGCGGAGACGAATATATTGGCGAAACGGGAAGACCTCTTTGTGTCCGCATTGAAGAACACCTAGATGGAAAATTTAAAAGCAAAACGAGTACTCCACTAGGCACGCATAGGACACAAAGACACAACGGAGAGGATTTTGATGTTAAGGTTAATATTCTTGCGCAAGAAACTAGCATATCGACGCGCAGGGTTCTTGAGGCATTTTGGATTAACTTCAAAAACCCAAATATGAACCGCAAGGAAGAGTGCCTCCTAATCACACGTGATTTCGCACAATATATCAGATTGATCTTCTAGTCTGATAAAGGGGCACTCTAGAAGGAAGTGTACCTCATTCCTCTTCCGCAGACACAACCTAGCGGTTGGTCGAAGGCAGAGAAGTGGTGAGTATTCGATGTTATTCACGCGGTTAGGACTTGGTTTTTGAGTTTCTCTGTTTGAGTTATTGACGTGTTTGGCTTGGTAGATCGCTGTCAGTCGACCTTTCCAGGCTCTGAAGAAGGCGACACGGCCGAAACGTCAGCCTCATAATAAACTTAACAACCTCGCGCTCGTTCAAAGAAGAAGAATCAAGAAGTATTAAACAATGCCGAGGTTAAAAGACAGTCGGTCTTGGAAATTGTGGAATTATAACTTTCTTACCTAAGCTTTATAACTTTAAGTGATATCAAGCTTCTTGCACAAATTTTTGGCCAGTAACAATAAGGATGATGCTCTTAGAAATGCATATTAGTTGACTCAGTCTTCCTCATTGATAATGATGTAAGGTGTGACACAGGCTGAAACTTATAGGAATGATAGAACAAAATTCTAATAAAGAATACTACCATGATATTCGTCCAAGCAGGCATTACGTTCATTTGGTGTGTTTCGGAAGTAAGCTCACAAGCAATGAGCATAAGCTTTTTACGGATTTTCCTCGCTAACGAGTATGTGGTCTTCGAACTTTCGGCAGATGAGTAATGTTATTGCTAACAAATATTTGAGAAACTCAGTTGAGAAAACACTACATATGTTATACTCTTTTCATAGTGTTTTGTATATATCACCTTTTTTACAGAATGGGTGAAATCTGATTTTTACAGGCACCAAGAGATCAGTATCGCCTCTTATAACTCAGCTCTGGCTTGCAGTTTTGTGGAAGCTCATCTGTGAAATAACGAGGAGAAATGTAACAAAAATATTTTTAAAAATTTAATCATATAGATAATGATGTATAATAATGCTAAAATTTGAAAGAGAAAACGTTCTTCCAAAAACTTGGAGTGAATACTTTTTAAATCATGAATTTACCTCAAACGAGTTCGAAATCATAGCACGATACCCAACGAAGCAAGCTTTACATCTACTGTTTAGTCTATAATTGAACAATTTATTTGATTGAAACAACTGCGCAAAAGCAACAAACAAACATAAACTAATAATTTACTATTTATCCCCGTCGAAGACGCTTCTATTCACGTAGACTTAGAGCCTGAGGAGTTTTGTTTCAATATTAATACACTTTATATCGATGGAACATTCTATCGATATGCTGTTTTTCAATACTTTATATTATTGTAGTATAATGAAGCCAAAGATTGTAGTGAATAACTTCTCACAGTTTCAAATTACTTTATTAATTACATTTCTGGTTGGTTTCATGCAAAAACATACAAGCGATATGACGGAATTAGTCGTCACAGCTGACACCACTTGCTCGCTAATTTCCGCTATTGCTGACAATGTGGCGCTGATCCAATGTTCAGTGTTCTCTTCTTTTTCCCATTATCTTTTCTTTGATCTTGATTCTGTAAATTGATAAATATTGAACAAGGGAAGTAAAACTGAATCAAAGAACTAGAAAATGGATGTATTGCACTTATATCCTTAATCCCTCAAGAGGTAAGGGTGTATTTTTTTTGCTAAAGTGATTGCAGTTGCTTAGTCAAGAACGGTAGAGATAAAAAATCGATAGTATACCGTAATGCTTTCTGACTTTCTAAGATTATGTCGCCATCTGCATTTAAGAGCTCACCTTAACGATCTCACTCGGTCTATATGCGAACACATCGTCCGCTTCATTCTAAAATGAACTAGAATAATTTGAAAGCAGAGTGATTTGATAAAACTTGCATGTTAAACTGAAGCATAGCTGTCTTGAGTTAGAGATTAATGGAATTAGTGACTATGTGCAAATTTTTGTTAGCTGCATAGATAAAAAGAAAGATTGTGACCTTGTGATTGAGTATGAAAGTCGTTACATCATTTGCCACCATTGACACGAGTAATTACGAGATTTATTTGAATAAAATTCATCTATTCACATAGAAAAGGCTATGATGGAAGATTTAAAAAAAATGCTCGTCAAAACTTCAGAAGTCTACGAAAAAAATCAAATTATGTACATGTAAGCATCACAAGACAAGAAATGTTGGAGGAAAGTGATAGTGATAGCACGAAATGCTACAGAAATCTTAACGAAAAAAAAGGAAGTAAACAAAGAACACGATGAATGTTGGGTGATCAAAAATTGCATTTAAGAACTGTTTATGAAATGTGAAAATTAAACCATTGAAATGATAATGTCTTCATGCAGATTCTTCTACCTTGACTGGCTTCAAAAGCTTCTCCTTTGAAATGAATTTCCTCATATCTTTAGCCGACCAACGGTCTTTTCCTCGTGCCGTCAACGTTCTAAAAGAAATATGCTCTTCTTCCACGACTATCTTAAGACTTCGAAAATTATTTAAACAAGTAATTTTTCTGCTCAATTACTGAATAATAAAAATAGACTCCTATACAAGTTTTAAGCACTAGAAATGTAACATTTTTGTTTTGTCCTCAATGATTTACTTGTCGACCGGGATGAAAGCGCTCCTGATTGTCAAACTGTGATGTACAACAGAGTTTCTTCCGACAGATGATCGCCCAAATTGAAAACGAGTTTGAGATTTCCATCCAAAAACCAAGCTGTTATAAATTATTGAGAATAATAGCTATTTTCCTGTGAAGCATAGTCGTTAAGTTGTAAACCTTGAGAAATTCCTAATAATGTTATAACGGGAAAAGAAAGAGATCTCACTAAACCAGCAACATACTCTTTATGTGTAACGGCAATATGAGACAATAGGCTTACTCTTGAATGTGTTGCAGCATGGAAGTGCCGAACTTGTCCTCAGGAAACCAAATGCACGAGCAATTACAACTATCTCAGATTTTAGCCGCTTAAATTAGATCTTAGTAATATTTCACGATTACTATGTAGCTCATGCTACTCGTTCGCAAGAGTTGGATAAAAAGTAAAGAAAAATAGAAGTCCGGAAGTCGACATTTTTAGTCAAACTTACCTTTTCATAAGTTTAAATGCTTTTTCACTAAACAACGTCCATCGTTTTGGTAGTGTCGGATTTTTATGCTTCAACCATTGCTCCCATTCCCAGTACTCCTTACACATGATAGACGCTTCTTGCCATAGGAATCGTCCTCTCAAGCAGTAGTAAAAGATAACACCTGAAGTGGCATGAAAATCAGTATGCCTTGCCATAGTTAGTCATTAAATTCTATATATTGTTCTTTCATTTTACTAAATGCTTCCTGAACCTTCTTCAAAATACTTTGCAAGCTCTCATACAACTTCAATTGTATATATGTTCTCCATTTCAAAAACTTGTTTTAAAAGCTACACTTCAAACATTGTTGTATTTTCTTATTGTGTTGTTAATTAGTGGTAATTATTAAACTTTTGAATGAAACGCGTGTCGTGTGGAAACCCCAGAGTGATATTAATGATTATGAACAGAAGCCATAGATTCATCAAGTCAAGAAAAAGATTGATTTTGGCTTTGAAAACATAACAGAAGAACTGCTGTAGGTAAGAGAACACAAATACTTACCTTGAACCTATTCTTGAAAAAGGGCATAAAGTGTAGATCCTAGAAGTGCAAGAATGTTTACCATTTTGAATACAGACAATCTAAGAAACCATGGGCACGGCTTCAGTGACCGAGTTATAAAAAGTGGTTTCTACCTCATTTTTACAGAGAAGATCTAATCATGAAACTTAGCCATGTACGTTTTTTGTGCATTCGTCTGTTTATTATATAACCATTCATGAAATGAGAAATTCCGTCTAAAAATAAGAACCGCACGTCTTTTTCAAGCAGCTCCCTTACTGCGACTCCAGGAAGAGTGGACGGTGTCGTTTTGCCGAAGAGTGTCTAACTGACGCCCATAAAGAACGAGATTGATAACCTCACATGAAAACGGATCAACGAACTCCATCATCAAATCTTATCCACGATGATTCAGATGAGGGATAAAATCGACGAAATCGATTCCAAGCATAGCTAGGGAGGAATAGAACTTTCGTCACACTAAAGGAAAGCTTGAAGCACATTCCAGATAAAGAAAGTGATGCTTGTAAACAGGAAATACTTTACACTACATTTTTCTTAACTAGGTAGGTTTAACAAAAACTTTTTAATCCAAAATTTAGTGGAAATTGTAAGAAGAATTATTAGTGATGTCGACGCCAAAAATAGGATAATTATAAGAGGCTGAAGATTTATGATAATGTAACACACCAAGTCAGTCTAGCCGCTGGGTTAAACGGCAACTTACAAGCGGTAGCATCATAATATCAGATGAATTCATTTCAAAATCATGTAAAACCACTATGAGTTGTTTTCTATTGAACAGTTCCTGATCAATAGTACTCGCGATAATTCCTGATAAAAAAATTTCTTGCAATAATAAGTTAATAAAGCGAAGATAAAGTGGTATGCCTCGATCAATCCCTGAAGAATGCGCCATACAATCGACTTCATCAAGCATCGTAGAGGTAATTGAATGCATATTTGCTCCATACACTGATCTGCGGTGTCTTCCTATGTATCAAGTCGATGCCTTTACCCTCTCATTATCAATTTTCCGATCTCGGAGGTACGGAAGGATTGGTGAGCACGATGCGCTGAATCGAACCATCGATCGATCCAGTGTGAATTTCAGGACACATCTAATCGCTGCGCTACACTCGCCGACAAAATTATAAGAATTCGGAACGTAATAAATCTAAGGAACGGGCTATATTCACATCTATCTTCCCAGCAAGGAAGAGAACTGCTAAATAGCAAGCTGAACTGCTTAAATACTATGCTGTCCAAACACATACATGCTCAAAGTCACGGCTGTTCGATAGCTGCGGATAAGATTTCGATAATCAGAGCTGAAGAGTTCCGAATATGACAGACTTGAAAAAGACAATTTATACTAACGTTCTATGTTTATATGTAAATTTCTTAAGCGCAATTTCCATTTTAAATCGGTTATAACTGGGCGGGATTTGGTTACGTTTTTCTGACTTGTGCATCTTAACGCACTAATGATGCTCTTCTCTCGTCCTTCCTTTTATCCCTTCTCTGAAGGACTTTGCAAGATCGGCATGTTGCTCGCGCATCTCCGCGTTTGGGTATCTACCGGAGTGCTTCTGCCGACGGACTTGTGCTTTTAAATTATCGGCTTTATTAGCACTGACATGGAGACGTTGATTTAAAGAGTCTCTTCAACTGCTTGAGGTTTCGAGAAACCTTTTTTCTTCGGCATCATAAATCACTGAGGTATTCCAATCTCGGCCTATCTAGTGATACCGTTCTTAACCTTCTTAGCTAATATCACATCGTTAGTCAAAGATTCAGACGCAAGTGTGTATGCGTTGTAGCGACGTATGTACAATACGCCTTTATACTATCACCAGACCCTAGATGGCTAGAATGATGCTGAGATTTAGTGACCTTGTTTGGCTCATCCCACCCAAAGTTGCCTTATTATAAGTTCTTTTGAGGTGATGAAAATAAGACAATTTATTTTCGCTATTTTTGGCGACAGCTACCATTGGATCGTTTGCAAGACTCCGCCAAGGAAATTGATATTTCTACGAGCATAGCTCTTTGGACTTTTATACAGCATAAGTGAAGCGGAAATGCTAGACGTAAGGTTGCATACTTTGATACACGACAAACGGTATTAATAAAGGTAGAATAAAGCAGTTTCTAAAGCCATGTGTTCAGCAGATCTAGGAATAAGGAAGGACGGTATACTTAGATATCTAAGTGCGTAACTAACACACAGCAGATTCAATAGAAAAGAAAATGTTAGATGATTTAAAACGTCAAAATAGAAATGAAACTGAATCAGTTGATGTTTGGACGACTGACTAACAGAGAATTGGTTAACATGATACAACTTCTTGTCTGCCATGGACAACAATATTGGAATAGGAGGCACTCAAAAATACCGTAACAAGGATGAGGCTGAGAAGATTGTTAATTAACATTGTTAAAACGCGCAATTATAACCTTTTTCAACATGTTGCTAGAACAAAAAAGAAGGAAAGCTTTCGAAAATAATGGATTAAAAAAATTATAATTTTTATATTAATATAATAATTATAATTAAAAAAAATAAATTATGGATTTGCCGTCTACATTCCAACAGTTCCTCTTGCATGAACTTCGGTGGTGCAATGATAAAATCTCTAACCTCTACTTATGTTACCAACTCTGGAAGTGTTTCTTCAAAAAAGAAAACCTTGTTTGGTGTCAAGACCAAGACAAGAATATGTCTAGAACTATATCATATGAAAAATAAAAACAGGATTTTGATAAATAAGCAACATCAAAATGAAGGTCGTAACTTCAAGTCTGACTAGACTGCAGCAACTATTTATGCTATAAGATAAGATATTAATACGTTTCCGAAATATCTAGATAATAGGTATTGGAAAAAAATCTGTCAGATTGCAATCTATGAAAGTAGAGAATAATCTTCTCATTTTAATATACGATTGAGTAACAGCACATCACAATAAAGAGACATTAACATTTACGTGTGCAAATGTTATGACGATAAATCCTAGCGAAATGCAACTAGTGGGATGACAGAATGATGCTCGACTTTATTGGAAAGCGAAGAACGTCCATTTCAACCATATAAACATTAGAAGAAGGGAGAATGACAATAAAATTGCCGGACGACAATAGCGACTGACAATAGTTAAACAGTCAATTGTGGCTGTTGCAAGAGAACATTTAACTGAGAATTTTTAGACGAAAATACTTTACTAAAAATACAAGATGAAGGTGCTACGATAATGTACGACTTAATATCAGTATCCTTATGCCAACTTTTTTGTTCGATGAATTATAAGAAAAAATTCCCAGAACCGACTATATCTTAACCTCGGCATTGTTCGATAATTGCAAACTTCTTCTTTAAGAAAACACGAGGTTGTTAAAATAATATTTATTAATTACACGTTGGCTGACGTTTCGGCGGTTCCGCCTGCGGTTCATGTTTGGGTTTTTGAAATTAATCCAAAAAGCCTCAAGAATTTTCGCGCTGATATGTTAGATTCTTGTGCGAGGATTTTAACTTTTATATCAAAATCTTCTTTGTTATGTTTTTCTGCTTTGTACGTACCTAGTGGAGTATTTGGTTTGTTTTTGGATTTTCTATCTAGGTGTTCTTTTATGCGGACACAAAGAGGCCTTCCCTCTCGCCAATATATTCGTCCCCGCATATTTTGCAAGAAATCAAGTACACTATACCCGAACTCATGGAATCACCGTCTCTCCCCTGAGGGTAAATCGTACATTTTTGCATTGTACATAGACGGTCATATAAGCGACTTTCAATTAATTGGCGCCGTAGAGGGTTTGGTGGTATTTCTATACTGCTACCGATTTTTTTAAGCCTGCCCCTTTCAAGTATCGTTTTATAGCTGTGCTTATTTCGTTCTTATTAAAGGGTAGGAGGAACGGGATTTTGTTTTCGCTAGACTTTTTATTACGGTTCATCGCCTTTCCTCTAAACATATCTCGAGAAGTTACAATATGGTAACCGTTGGAAATGGCTATTTCCGTGCCAAGTTGTGTGATTCCTCTCTCTGTTCTCCCCCTGTACATACACCGGAGGCTGTACGAAACCTGTTTCTTATCAGTGCTCTTTTGGTGTGTGAAGGATGAGAAGCGAGATAATTAACCAATATGTTTTTGTTACTTGGTTTACGGTACCGCTTCGTAGCATAGCTGTTATGATATAGGTTAACCTGAACGTTTAAAAATGGAAGCCAATCCTCTTTTGGTCTCTCTGGGGTGAACTTTATGTACTCTGTTTGTCCATTCAATAATTCAAAAGATTTGTTCATCTCCTCTTGTGTGGAGAAGATGACAAAACAATTATCAACATATCTACAGTAGGGTATCGGCCTAAGATTAATTACCGTGGCTTCTGTTTTAGACATGAAAGTAGTAGCAAAACTATGTGCCAGTCGCTGCCCCATTGCCAACCCTCTCTTCTGTGCGTAATATTTGTCAGACCATCTAAAGATTGAGCAGTTTAAGCACTCCTTTAGTAGGGTCATGATTTTTGGAATCGACAAGCCATACATGTTAATTTTCTTCTTGGTGTTTAGAAAGGAATTCGAAAATGGCTTGCATTGCGGAGTCATTTGTTACGTTCGTATAAGGGTCGGTAACATCGAACGACTCCATGACGTTAGCGAGAATAAATAGAGGGCTTCAGAATTTGATAACATGTCCCGCGTATAGAAAAAAATTTCTTTATTGGATGGATTTCATGGGTTTTAAAAATGAAAAAATATTATGCAATTAAGATCAAAGAAGTCGTATTTCCTCTGAAAATCTTTTTTCCAGCTTATGCAGTTCATAGCTGTATTTCTCATATCCTAGCGTTCCATGCGATAAATATGATCCATTACACCTTCTGAAAATCAACTATGTTAATTTATTTTCAAAGGACGCCTATTCGGCTTTTTAAAATATGGCCTGTCCTTTGAATATTTCTAAGTACACAACAGAGATTTTCAATGTCAAAACCATTCTTAAATCTGTTTTCAAAAAGCTATTTAATGACTGCTTGCAAAATGTCTGGGGATCAAAACGGAATGCGGAAAAAAAAACCACGAAAAAAATGAGCATTGATACAATGCCGATAGTCGTCAATGTGTTAAATCACATCGTTATTTTTGAGTAAAAACATAAACATAAAGCAACGCTTAGAACTGGAAATGGCCACAAGATATGGACAAGGAAGACTTTACTTACACTCTGCACGAAGTTGGTTGTAAAGGTTTTCGTCCCGGAGATATGAGTCTTCACGTCGAAGAAGGTCGAGTATCAGAAGTTGATAACAACGAAAATAATTGGTGCTGCCATCTAAAAACTATTTGATGAGTTGTACAGAGACTTAACGTTATAATTGAATAATCATTCGTTATTTTCGAGACAGTAAAAAGTAAAAATGCATTCTAAGTGAGTGCCTCGTGAATTCAACGGATATCTGTGAGATAATCGTCAAGATGTCTGTTAAGCATTTGTTTTACGCAACAAAACCGATCTAATTTCTAATGATATTGTGATGTAGATGAAAAGCAGACTCTATACGATAACACACGACGTTCAGCACGTAGAACTGAATGAGACGACACTTCTAAGCACTTTGAAGACGTAGAATTTCTATCAAAAAATCGTTATGATCGTATCGTATCACATCGTAGGAAACAAGTGCTATGCATGTTCAACCTGGTCAATTAAATTCTAAAACAGGCGACAGTGCCGAAATGTTCGCCACAAAGAAAAATCATAAGAATCTGGCGTAATCTTACCAATAAACTAAGATCGCTGTTATCAACAGAGATTAAAGGAATAACGCTGTTTAAAAATAGTTTGTAATGCCCTCGTAGGTTTCATTTGATTTCTCAGATAAAAGATAGATAGTTATGATTGACAAAAATATGCACTAGATGGCATAAAAAATAGTTTCGACGATTTTTAAGTGTTTAAATTTTAAAGCAAAATACAGACTACTTTTTTCATTCTATTAAATTTACGTCCGATCTTTCAACATGTTTGATTGTGACACGTATTTTTGCTGGAACAAATATTCAACGGAACACCACTGCACATGGACGATCGCTTTCCATCCCTGGATGAAATTACTATTCATCATATCAGACCGTTCCACCAAACATTCACTCATACATGAAAAATGTTTTGCGAGATATTTCTATCGAAATATCATATTGAGACATAGAGTGTGCTACAATTCGAAGCGATAGTCAAATAATTTCCGCAATATTACTATTCATTGCCTTAGAAAACGCATGAAAACATAGTGATGAAACACAAAATATAACCAAATTAAAAGTAACTCGAAATTTTTTGTGTAAATAAACTGTGGACATATCATTCTTCATAAACGGAATCAATAAAATCACATACTCGATAAACGTTTCAGAGCCAGCCGTAATATTTCGAAGACAATTTTTTTTCGAATTCATTTGAAAGAGATAAAAGTACTAGGGTGAATTCAACTCCATGACGATTAATGCCAGAAAAGAGCTGAAACATTTGAACATGAAATAATCCATGACGCATAGAGGAATACGCTATTCGTAATTCTCGTTCAAATTTGGATATTCTGTTTCAGCATCTCACGTAATACTAAATTTATTTTCACACTATTGACTATAAAGAAAATTGAATTTTTTCGTGCGATTAACCATATGATTCTCAACGCCCTTTGCTAAGAATAATGGGCTTGCTATTTTATCCTTACAAAGAATATACAACATAAACACGGATGCATCGATGATCCCAATTGTTGGCATATGTGAATGTAAAGTAGAAAACAGATTCAGAGCTAGCATAGTGGCAGTAGGGCCGTTCATTAGAGCGGTTAAAAACAAAAGGCAATGGTTCGATCCTATCCTGGGCTAACCAAGCCTCCCATCCGTCTGAAGTCAGGAAATTGGTACTAGACTTGTCATAGACCCGCTAGTTCCCTCCAGTCTACAAAAACTGGCAACTGTCTTTGGTGGAGAAGTCGAAACTCCGTAGCATGCTTGTCTCAGGAATGGAGAATGAATCGCCTCGACTAGCCTTAAACGACGTTCATATATGAGACTGAAACTCTTCAAACAGCTGCCGAACCCATATGCGAAAATCCAAAGACCTTCGTGGATGATGGATACGAGAAAAGGAAGAAAATGCAAGAATTGCTGGAAACCACACAAATGTGATACATCTGTGATGTCGGGCCATGCAAGCGAAGGAAAAAATTATTGCGGACTTATCGCCACTCCTAATAAGCAGTTAAAGATGAGAACAGTTAAAAATGAAATTTAACATCATTATAAATTGACCAGCGTCAGCTTAGCTTGGGTTCAATGCCGATTTGGGCATCCAAGATCATCCCGATAACGGATGAGTGCTGATAGCGTTGATAGAAGCAAAATAAAACGCGCTGAGAGAAAGGCAAAGCGAGGGGCACGGATGGTGTAATTGACAACTGGTGAACCCCTGGAAAGGGCAATCATCTGGTTGGAAGTTTGCATCGCCCCCAAGTTTTGCAAATTAGCGTCTTAGCGGTTATATTTCGATTTATAATAGCACTGCAGACTAAGAAAAATAGGCAGTTAAAAATGAAATTTAACTCCTAATAGTTTCTCAAATTATGCACTCTAACTAGACATCAATTATTTCACCAGAATTAGAGAAAAAACATAAAGGACATAAAATAATTACAAGAAGCAAGAAATCCGATTCTGTGAAGGCGTGAATATTATACATTTGCCATTTTGCGTGGTGGAAAACAAAGCCATCACGTGAAAAATGACACTACGGTACTAAAAAATTAGAGAATAAAGATATGTTGCCGCACCAAATTAACCTAATTGCATTTGTTCGCCTGAATTTGACCTAGTAGGGACATGGAGAGAGATAGTGTCACTGAAACGATAGTGATACGACTGACAGGCGATTTTTTCGACAGAGAGAAACAGCTGTCCACAAATAATCAGTATAGGTGGCCCTACTGGAGAGGGCTCTAGTTGACATGTGCAAAAAGAAAAGGAAAGTTGGTAAAAGCTGGTAATATGCCAGAACTTGAAAAGCGAACAATTCAAAGTTCAAGACCATCCGAGGGCTGTGAAAACATTTATTTCACAACGCACAATTTTTTTAACGCACCAGCCTACTCTGTCAAATGTGCAACCTATACCAGAAATGTTCACGGTTTTATTCCTACGTACAATCAAGAACTCCTTGACAGCACATTGCATTTTCATAAACAAACAACAACACAAAGAAAAATCAACGGAAAAATAATACGTGTGTCGTGAATTCGTTGACTAAAATCATGAGTGCGTTTGTAGAAGAAGTGGACTAATCGTTCGCTGATCATTCCAACACTGAACCACCTATACCTATAAAAACCAATAGTTGAGGAATAAAACTCACACGAATTTATAAAGGAGATTCATTGCGAAATAAACTAAAAAAAACCTAAAATCAATCACATAAATATCGAATTGGGTGGTAACCTGAGAACGTAACCCGCTTACTCATCTGTGTCCCAGCTCAGCTTCCGAAGACGTCGCACGAGTGCAGTCTTTGTTATGCGTGGTTTCTTCAATACGGCTGAAGTGCTAGCCCATGTTTCACCTGCACAGCATAGAGGTGGAAGAACTCTTGTTGTGTTAAATAAGTGAGAACATAGATCGGCATCATAATTTTGATCAATTTGCTCTTTCAGAGGCCATACCGCGCCCATGATTATCGCTGTCTTCTATTTTCTTTGTCACCCAATAATCTACAATAATGCTTTACGAACATAGTAAACCAGAATTTATTCAAAATAAAGGAAAAACAGTATCAGAAAGATAAATTTAGAGAAAACATCATCGTGTGGACCTGCACAGCACCATTCTTCTAAAAAACTATAAAAACCAAACTATAAACGCAACCTCTTTTGTTTTTGTTTCCTTCTCGATTTCGCAAAACGTTCCTGCCTGAAATCCGGTTCAATTTTCAGGCTGCGTAAAACTCTTCAGTGACGGCGAAGTTGCTAACGTTTTTACCAGCATTGAATGTAATAAAAGTTAACGTATGTATACATGAAAAACGGTTACCATAAGGTATTTCAAATGCGATAGTGCTTAGTTACAAAAAGACGAATATAAGAAGCTTTGCAGAATACTTCTTAATTTTTCTTCTTTGAACAAACACGAGGTTTGTAAGCAATTTTATTATTGGGCTGACGTTTCGGCCGTATCGCCTTCTTCAGAGCCTGGAAAGGTCGATTGACAACGATCTACCAAGCCAAACACGCCAACAACTTAAACAGAGAAACTCAAAAACCAAGTTCCAACCACATAAACAACGTCAAATACTCACCACTTCTCTGCCTCCGACCAACCGTTTGGTTGTGTCTGCGGAAGAGGAGTGAGGTATACTTCCTTCCGGAGTGCCCCTTTATCAGACTAGAAGATCAGTCTTATATACTGTGCGAGATCACGTGTGATTAGGAGGCACTCTTCCTTGCGGTTCATGTTTGGGTTCTTGAAATTAGTCCAAAACGCCTCATGAACCCTGCGCGCCGACATGCTAGCTTTCTGCGCGAGAATATTAACCTTAACATCAAAATCCTGTCCGTTGTGTCCTTGTGTCCTATGCGTGCCTAGTGGAGTGTTCGCCTTGCTTTTAAATTAACCATCTAGGTGTTCTTTTATGCGGACACAAAGAGGTATTCCCGTTTCGCCAATATATTCGTCCCCGCAAATTTTGCAAGAAATCAGGTACACTGTACCCGAGATCATGCAATCACCGTCTCTGACCTGAGGGCAAATCGTACATTTATGCGTTGTACATAGACGGTCGTACAAGCGGTTTCGAATCAATTGGCGACGTAGATTATTCGGTGTTATTTCTATAACTACCACTGATTTCTCTAAGCCCACCCTTCTTAAGCATCTTTTTATAGCTATGCTTAATTCGTTCGAAATGAAGGGTATTTGCAACGGAATTTTATTATCGCTAGACCCATCGTTAGAGCTCATCGCCTTTCCTCTAAACTTATACCGAGAAGCTACGATATTGTAACCGTTGGAAATGGCTATTTTCCGTGCCAAGTCGAGTGAATCTTCTCTCTGTTCTCCTCCCGTACACACACCGGAGGCCGTACGAAACATGTCTCTTGTAGTGCTCTTTTTGTGTGTGAAGGATGAGATGAGAGATAATGAACTAGTATGTTTTTATTACTTGGCTTACGGTACCACTTCGTAGCATAGCTGTTATGATGTAAGCTAACCTGAAAGTTTAAAAATGGAAGCCAGCCCTCTTTAGGTGTCTCTCGGGTGAACTTAATGTACTCTGACTGTTCATTTAACAATTCAAAATATTTGTTCATCTCCTCTTGTGTGGAGAAGATGACAAAACAATCATCAATATATCTACAGTAGAGTATCGGCCCAAGATTAATTACCGGGGCTTCTATTTTAGACATAGACGCAATAGCGAGACTAGGTGCCAGTCGCTGTCCCATTGCCAACCCTCTCTTTTGTGGGCAATATTTACCGGATCATCTAAAGATTGACCAGTTCAAACACTATTTTATGAGGGTCATGATCTGCTCAATCGACAAGCCATACATGTTAATTTCTTTTTGGTGTTTAGAAAGAGGTTCGAAAACGGCTTGCATTGCGGAGTCATTCGATACGTTCGTATAATCGAACATCGAATGACTCCATGACGTAGGCGCTGTTAGGACGCTCGTAACGTAGATGGTCCAGAAACATTCGGGTGTTCGTGAGATGAGTTAGCAAATGTTTCAGTAACTGGACGACTATCAGGTTTATAAACCATGTTATTCTGTCCGTTGGCCCGTTTACACAACTGATAATTGGTCTAACCTTAAACGTTAATGGATTTGTTGACCACAATTCATCAGTGGATACCAGCTTATGAGTTTTAATAAGCAAGTATAGCACGGGACATGTTGGCAGATCGGTTTTTAGTTGAGAGATAAACGATGGTTTTAATTAGTTAATTTAATTTCAATTAATTTTTTCCTGGAAACTTTGCAGAATAATTGTAAAAGTTTAAAACAAACCTTCGTTCATCTATCTGGGCGGTCCTCCCACAGGTCATTTGTCTCGGGCGAGTTCTGAAATTAAACCAAATAGCTGTCACTTACAAAATATTTTATGGTTCATTTTGATTTATTTTTTATAACTGTTTAAAATAACTTACGCTTTGATCTTGGGCACAAGAGAGAACAGCAGTGGTGGGTGATGACGGTTGACCATCACTGCGCTTCGGTCGAATCCCTCCAGGGACAAAGAAGTCCCTAGAACTCTCCCTCCTGTTTCAATGGTCGGCAGCTAATAGTGAACTACAATAGGTGAACAATTCAAGAATCCTTTAATAATTGCTTATATTTTATTGAATAGAGCATTTTAACTGCAGAATTGTAAAATAGAGCATTCTTTCCTCCTGTGAACATGTCAGATTTATAGTCATCGTTGTTTTTGTTTATTCTTTTGTTTATTCTTTAAAAATCCTGCAGTAGAGAAAGGGTTTTTCTATAATCCACTCATGTTAGCTATTTCTAAAGTTTTCCATTGACAATAAAATAATGCTCTGTTTTGAGAAATAGAAAATTGCTAATAGACCTGGAATTAGGTGTCGTCGTCAATGTACTAACCGCATGTTTAGTCACTTCTTTCTTGTTCTTTAGAATAACTAATGGATATTTCATTTCATTATGAAATTTTCATTGATTTGAAATTTTCATTCATTCGTTGTCTCATTACTTTTGCCTTTCTTTTAAATTTAGCGTTCTCTGCTCTTAACTTACCTAATATGTTATTACTGCGATTGATGAACATCAGAATGAGCTTATAACAACTTTCAAAGAAAAGTACTGCAGGCATTCCAAGGCTCACAAGCGAACCGTATTGCCTTACCGATTGTATGAAATAGTTATTTGGGCCATGAAGGTATGTAAAAATTGATAATGTATTCTCTCTTTAAGTTCAACTTTATTAACATTTCGAATTATGTACTGTTTTGTTTTAAATGTTGGGTAAAAAAGTTGTATGGAATCGTACACAAACCTTCCTTATGTAGACCGAGATCTAACTGAATAGTCTGGTTGAAAGTTGTTTTTATCATTCCTTAAGAAATTTGTATAATAAAGAATGCCTCTCACGTCATCGAGGATACCATGCGTAAGCTAAGGAGAAATATCGTCATCAATCTCTTAGCGATTTTGTTTGTGATTGGAGATTTTTGCAGAGATGTTCTAGATTCTCTAAATTTAGATGGTCTTTTATAATTTTAGGCTGAGAGCTTTATCATTTTTTTCCTGCTACAAGGATGATCAAGCTGTATGAAGTTTGCCGTTGAGAAAACGAAGCTTGGCATTTGTGTTTTCACAATTTTAAAAGATCCTAATATATGTTCTTATGAAAAGAACATTGTATTTCTGTTAATGCCAAAAATTTTAAAGATCATATTTTTTTAGGTAGAGGAATGGTCTGCCTAGTATCCATTTTTTCCCAAAAATTAATTTTCCACCATATTTTGCGCTTTTCTTTTATTTCTGCAATATATATGTACATATATGTATCTATTTATTTATATTTTAAAATTATGTTATTGTATAGTACATTACGTCTTCAAATGCTCTTCATAAGTGAAAATTTAGGTCCTAATGAGAAGAAGAAAAAGACCTTTCTTGTTTACGGTCATCAGGTCGTACAGGCAGCTGACAAGAAGATCCGCTTTTATTTTTATCTGTGAGTAACGCAATATGTAATCTAAATGTAAAATGTTTTAAGACTGCTTTGCTTTTATGAAAGTTAGATTCGTTCAAGCTAACAGAGAAGGACGGTAGTTATTCGCTTAGTTGACGAGGTGATATGTTCCTTATTTCTTATGGGTAGCTATATTCGATATAAATATGTTTCCCAGTGACGATATGATTTTTAAGGGATGCACATTGAAATTGTAAACGTAAAATAACGATGTTAACTGATCTTATTAGGATGAAACTCCAGTTTATTGATTCATGTGCCTTTGCAATGAAGTGCTTTGTGCACTGACTTTTTAGTGTTTTATAATAAAATCATTCTCATCACAAAAATCACAAAAGTGGACAAATCAAGGTCACATTTACTTTTGCATCTATTGCATTGATTCATGTCACGCTTGTCTTCAAAAAGGCAGGATTTGTTATTCACATTAATTTAAGGATTCTTAGTTTCGTCCTTTTTTAAAGGTATTATGATTGTAGTTGTAGTCTAGTTTTTGCTAATTCTTACTAGTGTTTCTTTTCGTTCCAAACATTTATGTAGCTTGTTTCCGAATTCATGAATGAGTCTCCTTTCGAAGCTCCTAAGGAAAGCTCTCAGTGGTCATAAGGGATATTTCTTCAAAAACATTTATATGAAATGATCTTCAAGCCTTCAGAGGCAAAAGAATTACCTCAAGTATAGTCTGAGCCGAGATGTTTTGCTATCTGCTCATTTGATAAAATATAATTCTATTCGAAGAAATGTTGTGTCCTATCAGTTCTCAGTGATGAATATATAATTTTCGTATTGGCGCAGAGCGAGTTTCAAATATGCTTGTGAGTTAAGCAGCAAAAAATATTACATAGCGTGCGGGTGAGGCCAAACTTTGATAAATACTTTTTATGTCCTAAATCAGCTGATGATTTTGATAAAATTTTGTGACAGCTGGTTGAATAGGAAGTTGCACTTTTCGCGCACACTACATCCACAATATTACTGTAAAGCTAACAACGATTTTGTTGGCAAGTCGACTAATATCTGCAAGGAATGCCAATAGACAACGTCGACCTTACCCCATATCCTCCTCTAAGCCTAACAACAGCTGTCAACATGGTTGGATTCCACGCGAGGTCAGTATCGTAACCGTCTCTTTTCATCCGAAGCAAATTGCAGCAAATTGAATTGGTGATTGAGTGGTAGTGTTAAGTGACACACCGACTAGTTTATTGTTTTAGTTTTTGGTGCCTTTCTGCTCCATTTGATGATAGGATAGCTCTTGAATTACTGATTTGCTCGTCAGTCGCCATGGAAGCTTTTTTGATTTTGTTGTCTTTACGGCCCTGCCTCAAACATGGGTAATTAAACCTTTATATACATGGTACACAAAAAATAATCACGAAAGAATGAGATCATGAATGTACATAGAATGAGACACTCAGTAATATGTTCAACAGAGAGAAGCAATATAATTACCTAGTTGCACCAACGTCAACGTTTTGCGATGTGGAGAACAGAAAAGATAAGGTTAACAGTGCACATTACGTAGATTACCTCGATTCCCGTTGATCTTCGCGTGTATCGAGCGGGCGCCAGTATTGTCTCCATCCGTCAGTGTCGCATGCAAGAGTGGCCCAATGTGTTCTGCTCGCTCTAGGGACGCATTGAGTATCATACCATTCCTTAAGAGTTTTTGTGAAGAACTCTCACCATCGGGTCGGTGGTTTTCCTGTTGTGCGCTTGACATCCCGAGGAATCCAATCGGTGATGGCTCTTGTTCATCGGTTGTCATTGAGTCGCATCACGTGCCCGGTCCACCTTGTTTTTGACATTCTGGCTTAAAGAACGGCGTCTCTAATCTTCGATCGCTGACGTAGTCCGAGTTCCATATTCCCTCTCTCACTTTGCGTTAGACGGGACACTCCTACTATCGCCCTTTCGACTGCGCGTTCAGTAACGCTGAGTGTTCTTTCATCCTGCTTACGTAGTGGCCAGGTTTCTGATGTGTACGTTAACGCAAGAAGAATCGTCGAGTCAGAAAGGTGGGCACGGAGTCGCGTGTTCTTCATCCTCTTCACTACATCATCGATGCTCTTAAAAGCTCCCCATGCCGCTCTTTTCCTCCTGCTCAGCTCTGGGACTAGGTAATTCATCACGTTGACTTCTCGACCTATATACACATAACTACAGCATTCGGAGATATTCGTTCCGTTGAGCGTAAATGGGGCATTCGACACCAATCCGTTCCTCACGAACATCGTTTTCGTCAGGTTTAGCCGAAGACCAATACTTCCACATACTCTGTCAAAGGCGGCAAGCATTCGTTCCGCCTGACTGATGCTTGATGTTATAAAGACGATATTATCAGCAGAGCGAAGATGGTGTAGTTCCCGACCATCAATTTTACTCCTTCATTGTCCCATTCCAATTTTCGCATAATGTCTTCTAGGGTTGTTGTAAAAAGTCTTGGCGATATTGTGTCGCCTTGTCGAACCCCTCTCGTTACGTTAATTTTAATTTCGTTGTAGAATGTTGATATGATAGTTGTGAAATCCTTATACAGCTCACGAAGGATCTTGATGTACTGAGTAGCGACGCCCTGCTTTTCCAGAGCTTCTGTCACCGCTTCTGTCTCAAAGGAGTCAAAGGCCTTTTTCAAGTCGATTAAAGTGAGACAAAGCGGTCTTTTGTACTCTTGTGATACTTCAGTGAGCCTCGTTATTGTGTGGATGTAGCCTATCGTGCTGAATCTTTTTCGATACCCTGCTTGCTCGCATGGCTGTACCTCGTCCAATGTTCTGTCAATCCTATTAAGGATGACTCGAGTAGATAGTTTATAGACGACGGACAGCAGGCAAATTGGGCGATAATTTCCAATGTCGTTGAGGTCTCCTTTTTTGTACAACAACATGGTTTTGCTGGTCTTCCATTGATTTGGAACCTTGCATTCTGAAAGGTAGCGTGTGAAAAGACGAGCCAGTGTGTTGATGAGAACTGGCTTAGAACTGGATTCTCATCAACAATGTGCATACATGAAATAATTCAGTAATGTGTTCAACAGAGAGAACCATTGTAACTAGTTAGTTGTACTGGCGACTACATTAACGTCTTGAAATGGATTCACTAGCCATTATGAAGAACAGAAGAGTCCTACAAACATTGACTAACAATGAGAGTTTAGGAAGAATTGGAAAAGCGAAGCAAAACAGACGAGATCCGTTGACCACTCATTAGCCATACATTTGCTACTTCTGGGCTAGTTATTGACCTTGAGCTTTGGATGGGTGGAGACGGTCACGACACCAGTCTCGTATGGAATCCAACCATGCCGACAGCTATTGTTAGGCATGGAGGATTTGGGGTAAGGTCCATGTTGTCTATTGGCATTCCCAGCAGATATTAGCCGACTTGCCGACAATTCATTACTCATAATTGATCCATCAAAAAGACTCCTGCATATTCAAACTATTGAAGTAGAAGTTATTCCTTTGTTGTTTCACATGGCGATATCTTTTCAGTATGGTTGAATAAAGTGCGTTGAATTTGTGGCATTCAATTACTATTCATCCCTCTAATATTTTGTGGTTAATTTAGCTTTATGAAGTACCCATGGCTGCATGGTGGCCAAAAATATAGGAAAGAAATGAAGAGGGCACGACACTAGGATTCTGATATTATTCGTGTCTTCGCATATCCTTCATTATTAAATAGCTGCGATACGCGAAGAGGAACATAAGAATTTATTGGTACTTCCTTGAGTTATCTCAGGATTAACGAGATTACTATTATAGTAGTATAGGGATCTGCGATCCATAGGTATATTGATCATATTCCCTTCTCTCGTGAACTACCGTTAAATGAGGCAGATTGGTTGTGTTGCAGGTAAAGAACTGTAATAAAGCATAAAGGATAAAGTTGTTCGAGTTGATCAATCCTTGAGGGACGCGCCATACTTTTCGACTTCATCAAGTATTATAGAAGTGATTGACTTGCAGTGGCCTATCGTTGTATCAAGTCAGTATTTCTGTCCTCCCAGACAAGTCTGATCTACTAATTCGCCGACTCCTAAGGTACTAATAGCTTAGTAAGCCCAAGACGAAGGACCGAACCTCCGATCCGTCCGAGTATAAATTGCAGAGTATCCCTAACCACTGCGCTACATGCTCCCCATGAACTGTAAGGTGATTTCTAAAAATTTTGACATGATTTTAGAAACCGTCGCTTCTACGGTAATACGCCATTAAGATTGAAAAAAAGAAAATTGAAAGGTTGTAGAAAAAAAGCACCTTTGCAGTACTTTGCAATTTAATTCTTGCGTTTGAGCTAGCAAAAAATTGTTTAGACGACCTTATATTACTTTTCCTAGGCGTTGTTGAAAAGTTGTTGGTGTCGAAAGGAAGGCTTTCCTGTAACCGTTGAGCGAATAACTACTGGAAACATGCAATTATTCTACATAAGACTATTATAGGATTTTGTTCTTAGTTGATGATTTGGTAAGAACTTAAGCATGATTGAGTATAAAGTTTAAAAACTATGTTACTCTACCCATGGCTCCTAGCTGAATTGAAAATGAAGCCAACTCTTCAATACAGCGTACAACACATCGTTGCACTTCTGCGAAATCGCAGCTAAACCTTCTCGCGATGGCTATCAACAGTGGTCTTTAAAATGTCTCTGCTTCTCATTTGTGTTCTTCTAATCTTCCTGACATCGTCGTTTTACTGCCCGTCAACTCACATTGTTAGATAATGCACTCTTAAATTTTGTTTGTAAGTTTACATTTATTTTTACATCGATTCACCTGTATCACCCTCCGTTGATCATTGTTATGTGATCCGAACAGATTACGGTGGAGTTGTTACTTCTACCTGTAAAAAGAGAATACTGGTGGAAGCTGCTCGCTCTAGAGACTCGAAGAACATCGTAATTTCTCTTCTTGGCTTCTCTACGTGAGATTTCTAACCCTCGGGTTAGTGGTCTTTCTCTTGTGCAACTGATATCACGAGGAACACAGCCAATAACGGCTCCCGTTTAGCCGGTGCCGTTACATATCTGGCCTACCTTAATTTCGACGAGCAGATCTTACACAACTGCTTTTCTGATTTTTTACCAACTGAAATAGGTGTATTCTTCAGAATACCTATCACGCTATCGTAATCCTTGTTACTCCTTGCATCATCCCTTATAAAGCGCGCTCACAAGATTTCACCCTGGTTACGCCGAAGTTTTCGAAGCCATGTTAAGCCAAAAAGAATCATGGAATCAAAAAGAAGGGCTCGAAACTGCCTGTTCTCTGCATTTTTCACTATGTATCCGACGTTCCGCTAACCTCACCGACCCAGTCGAAAAAATCCCTTATTTATTAGTAAGGAAAATACGAAGAAAACACACGAAGAACGGTGAGGATTTAAGAAAGCTGTTCCGTATGCGATTGAAATTTAGATTTGAGTCTTTTCTCTGTAAGTGTTAGTCTTTTCCCTGTTAGCGTAGGTGCTGGGCTGAGAGCTGTGACCTGGACCTTTTCAGCCTATGAAGAAGGCGAACCGCCAAAACGTTATCGATCATATAATAAATATTGTTTTATCAACCTCGTGTGTGCTCAAGAAAAGGTATATAGATATCAATCAATGCAGAGGTTAAGAGAAACTCGGTTCTAGGAATTGTATTTTTAGTAGCCATTTGTGATATATCGCATTGAGGGCGTTTGAGTAAACAACCCGTATACGTTGGCAATGGCTAGTTTTCATGACCACTTTTGTCTCAATTGAATCAAGAGTGTTTAATGAAACCTACACAAATGTTATGTTGTGCTTTTGCTATAATTCAACGAGGTTTGTTGTCGTATGGGTGTAATTTATTGTACCGAATTCTTTTCCAAACCATGCCTGGTCTTCATCACTGCCATTCATCCAGCGTTCCGTCAATTCTAATCAATATGAGTGGAATTTATGTGAACACTCGTGTTGAACACAATGTGCGAAAATCTTGAACAATCTTAATGGGAAATAATTGTTTAACGCTCAGATGCAGTTGTTCGGGTCCAACCTTGTTAGAACCGAGTGCAATGCGATTCTTCATCAACGAATGAAGTGGGACTTCTGGGCAAAGCACTGCCCATACCTGCTGAGCTGATGTGTGCACAAGTGAACAGGGCTGTCAAAGATATATATAAAGAAATCTACGGATGGCCTTTTCTGGTAGTTGTTGGAATGTGTTAAGTTTTCCGTCAGAATTTCGGAAGTGTTTAGCTTGATCTGAAGTATCGGAAAGTGTTCCACTGGCATTGCTGAATTTTCCAATACTGTTAAATCTTCTTCTATCGCTAATCTGCAGATCTTCCCTAGCATAGGAAATGGTAGCCAATTGCCGATAGTTCATATATCTTTAGATTTATGTTTAAGCTAAAACATTTCTGCGGGTTGTTGAACGCGTTGCGATGACCCGATCGTATTCATCACCGATTTTTATAATCTTAAGATTTCATTTCCTGATATTTTCAGCTTTTTCTCCTTCTGTCCTAAAAAGGAGTCTGTGTGAATGATGCGACATTGTCCCATCATGTATGAAATTGGGGAACAACAGTCGCTTCCATTTGGTAAAATCTTCTGCTTAAATGTCGCTTTTTTTAAAGAGTAATCTCCATTGGGAGAATTACGAAGGATATAAGTCGTCCAGTGTTGAAATGTACGTCACCGGGTTTACGAGTTTCTATGAATGGCTTTAGTGATAAACTCTGATAGTTTCCCGCTCTGTTCGTTCCATTCTATTTATTTCGTGTTCTCGGATTTGAGATTATTTAGGCGGCCAGTGGGGTGTTATACTTCTCTCGTGTGCTACTACACGGGACTTATATTAATGTAAATCTTAAACATAATTAGTTAGGCACTTACACAAATAAGACGTCAATATAAAGAGAGATCGATAGAAGTAGAAAGCATACATTGTGTTGAAGCATACCTTCAATGATCCTGGTTTTATGAGAGGGAATAGATAACATGTGGGAGTTCAATCGAATTTTTGATTATCTTAATACCAGGACCGACTATTGGGAAGGCATAGCAAAATTAGGGGGTGGTTTTTCAGAGACCTCAACAACTGGATTTTACTACTATTAGTAAAGATTTCAAATAGTGTGACAAGAAGTAAGAGAGCGTAAAAGCGTCAGAAATAAATAACGATATTTGTAAAGCGTTTGGAGCGCATAGACGCTATCGTGACACAAAAAAAAACAGTAAAAAATATTAATAACTTTCATTATTAATTCCCTAATTCTAAAAAAAAGAATTACGCAGTTAATAAAGAAAGTTAATAACAGTTTCCAAGACCGACTATCCTTTAATCTCGGCATTGTTTAATACTTGAACAAACACAACGTTGGTAAACAATTTTACTTATTGGGCTGACTTTCGGCCGTATCGCCTTCTTCAGAGCCACTTCTCGATCTCCGACCAACCGCTTGGTTGTGTCTGCGGAAGAGGAGAGAAGAAGAATTGACAAAGTTAATAACATTGTAAGCTAACTGCAGCTTCAGCTCAATTGGGGTTTAAAACCGATTTGGGCAATTAACACAATCAGAGGTAATCAAGTTGACGGCGAATGGTGATAGCAATGATAGAAGTAAAACATACTGAAAGGCAAAGCAAAGCGCACAGATGGGTGTGGTGAATAACTGGTGACCCCCGCAGATAGGGCAGTCACGGGTTGGAAATTCGCCTACGACAAATTTCGTTGCAGTGTAGGGGTCCATCTCTTGTCTTGCTTAGCGAAACTGTAAAAACGATTTATATATTTCCACCGCGTAGCCGAAAACAAAAGCGTAAGAGCATGGCGAAAATCACAGCTATCTCATGATAAGAGTTAAGTCGCCTATAATATTGAGCATCATAAAAAGTTCTACATAAATCCAACGTTTGAAGGCTTTCGTTTTTCGCAGTCAACGTCGTGTTATGAGAGTGATGTGTTTAGTAAATCAAAGATTGTTTTACTTCCGACCGCGTAGAATTTCATTTGATGCTATTCCATGTGTTTTCGCTTTGCATCATTTTCATGTAGTAAAAAAATATCATGTTCTATTGTCCTCTTATTAAATAGATCCTGGACTTGTACAGTGGCGAGTTCTTGCGACTGGGTTGGTTTTTGCTTTTGGTACTGAGGCTCCTGTTTCGAAAACTGGGACGATTTAGTGAGCGAGCTCGATTGCTTACCGAAGTGTATCGTTTGTGTTTGCGGCTACAATACGTCCATTACGAGCTTTGAAAAATCGAACTTTTAATAATGCTTATAAAGAATCGATAGAACACTTTGAAGAGGACTTGATGAGTTGAACATTGGCTTGATTGTTCGGTAGGCCACCGAAAGTTATGGGATGGGTCACATATGCATTCATTCACATCTGCGTGATGAAGACGAATGCATGGCGCATTCATCAACGTTGAGCGTTTTGTCTTTTATCTCTATCCACAAGCACTCCAATTAACGAAAATTGTTTGCGATTATCGAAAAAGTAGCATCGTCACGCATGCTTTGATGTCACCTGGATCACCTGGATTCCCGTTGATCTTCGAGTGTATCGAGCGGGCGCCAGTACTGTCTCCATCCGTCCCTGTCGCGTGCAAGAGTAGCCCAATGGGTTCTGCTCGCTCCAGGGACACGTTGAGCATCATACCATTCCTTCAGCGTTTTTGTGAAGAACTCTGACCATCGGGTCGGTGGTCTTCCTGTTGTGCGCTTGACATCCCGAGGAATCCAATCCGTTACGGCTCTTGTCCATCGGTTGTCATTGAATCGCATCACGTGCCCGGCCCACCTTATTTTTGACTTTTTGGCGTGAAGAACGGCGTCTCTAATTTTCGATCGTTGACGTAGGTCGGAGCTTCGTATTCCCTCTCTCACTTGTGTGATACGGGACAGTCCTAGCATCGCCCTTTCGACTGCGCGTTCAGTAACGCTGAGTGTTCTTTCATCCTGCTTACGTAGACACCAGGTCTCTGATGCGTACGTTAAGGTAGGAAGAATCGTTGAGTCAAAAAGGTGGGCACGGAGTCGAGTGTTCTTCATTCTCTTCACTACATCCTCGATGCTCTTAAAAGCTCCCCATGCCGCTCTCTTCCTCCTGCTCAGCTCTGGAGCTAAGTCGTTCATCATGTTGATTTCTCGACCTAGATACACATAACTAGAGCATTCGGAGATATTTGTTCCGTTGAGCGTAAATGGGGCATTAGATACCCATCCGTTCCTCATGAACATCGTTTTTGTTAGATTTAGCCGAAGGCCAATATTTCCACACACTTTGTCGAACTCGGCAAGCATTCGTTCCGCCCGACTGATGTTTGATGTTATAAGAACGATGTCATCAGCAAAGCGAAGATGGTGTAGTTGCCGACCGTCGATTTTCACTCCTTCATTCTCCCATTCCAATTTTCGCATAACGTCTTCGAGGGTCGTTGTAAACAGTTTTGGCGAGATTGTGTCGCCTTGTCGAACACCTCTCTTTACGTTAATTTTAATTTCGTTGTAGAATGGTGATATGATAGTTGTGAAATCCTTATATAGCTCACGAAAGATCTTGATGTACTGAGCAGCGACGCCCTGGTTTCCCAGAGCTTCAATCACCGCTTCTGTCTCAACGGAGTCAAAGGCTTTCTTCAAGTCGATGAAAGTTAGACAGAGCGGTCTTTTATACTCTCGTGACACTTCAATGAGCCTCGTTATTGTGTGGATGTGGTCTATCGTGCTGAATCCTTTTCGGAACCCTGCTTGCTCGCATGGCTGTACCTCGTCCAGTGTTCTATCAATCCTGTTGAGGATGACTCGAGTGAAAAGTTTATAGACGACGGACAGCAGGCAGATTGGGCGATAATTACCAATGTCGTGGAGGTCTCCCTTTTTGTACAACAACACGGTCTTGCTGATCTTCCATTGATTTGGAACCTTGCATTCCGACAGGTAGCGCGTGAAGAGACGAGCCAGTGTGTTGATTAGAACTGGCGGAAGGTTCTTCAGATGTTCAGGTCTTATCCTGTCTAGACCGGGTGTTGTGCGGCTTCTCAGAAATGAGATAGCATGTTGGATTTCTGAAGGGAGAACCGGTGGAACAACATATTCGTCCTCTTTGATTTCATATGTAGGGAGGAGGACGTGGCTGTCGAAAAGATCAGAGTAGTAGTCGTGGATGATTTTCTCCATTGCCCTTCTTGAAGCTGTAAGTGTTCCGTCTGGGCGTCGGAGTGCAATCATCTTAGTTTTATAATTGGCAAAGCTCCGGCGAACGTTGCGAATGTTCTTCCCAACTTCAGCAGCTTCAACCATCACTGCAGTTCTTCTCTCTTTGAGATCTTATTTTATTGCCTTTCTGCACAGTTTTGCGAGTTCGGACGTGAGTTGTCGGTTGCCTGTGGCTCGCGCAATACCACGTTGGCGTATCAACTCGAGTGTTTCTGGAGAGAGACGTCTCTTAGTGACTTTGGGACACTCGGCGCTTATAGCACTAACGTGAAGATGTTGAATAAGCCGATTGTATTCTTCGTCAATGTTGTCAGTAACAGAATCTTTCCATAGGCCGACTATTGATTTGAATAAATCCCAATTAACGGCAGTTTTGGGATTTCGTTTTTTGAACATAGCGGCTTTCTCTCCTTTCCGCGAAAAAAAGAATTTTGCACGAAGAAGGCGATGGTCTGATCCGGTGTAGAACTTGGGGACAACAGCGACATCGGTTAGGCAAAACCTTCGGTTTACTATGATGTGGTCTATTTCATTATGGTACTCTCCATTGGGGGATTCCCACGTCCAGCGTTGAGAGAGGGGCTTTTGGAACTGTGAGCTACCATGGATTGTCTTGGTCGTCATGATAAACTCGGATAGCCTCTCTCCCTGTTCGTTCCATTCTAATCCGTGGGTCCCAATGTGATGTTCTTCAGACATTCTTCTCGGTCCAATCTTAGCGTTGAAGTCGCCAATTATGACTTTGAAGAAAGTATGATCTTCTCTGTAGAACTTTTCCAAGTCCATATAAAACGCTTCGACCTCATCTTCGTCGTAGCTTGAAGTTGGTGCGTAGACGACGAAGATAGTCAAAGCTGGCATAGGCCCACATCTCTTCAACCTTAACCGTCCGATTCGGGTTGTTAGTTGCTCAAACGATTCGATGTTCATGGCCAAACTCGGGTTGACGTGGACACCAACGCCTCCATCTCCTCTATTGTCGCATGTTCCAAGGAAGAGTTCTTCTCCGGAATCATGCACGGCGTTAAAGGAACGATGTCTCCTCGTCTCAGCCAGTCCGATGACGTCGTACCTGATTTTTCTGGCTTGCATCAGCAAGTCCTCAACAGCGGACTCTGATGCAAGCGATCTTGCGTTGTAGGTACAGATCGTCACCTTAGTCCTATCACATTTAGGCAGCCTAGAATGGCCCTGAGATTTTAGCAGCCTCTCCGTACTCGTCCTACCCAACGCTGCAGTATCGGGGGCTCTTTCGGGGTCAGGGGAATGAGGCCCATTTGTTATACTGTTTTTGGCGTTTTTTGTACCGACGGAGTAGCTTGCCGGGCTCTGACCATGGGGCTAAATATACTCATGAGTAGCTTGCCAGTCTTTCCCAGAGTTTAGTAGAGTGGACATTGAGCTTATTTGTTGGAGGCGACTACTAACCGCCTCACATGTACTTCCCAGTCACTTGCTTGCAGGCTTTTAGCCGAATTTACTTGTAGAATACAATCTGCACTGCAAGAGCATATCCACACACGCGTGCACGAACATGTCTACACAGCAACAGAAGGTATGTGCGAAATCGGCGCAGCAGAAAAAGGGAGTCCATCCCCTTAATCCACCTGCGGCTCTGGACAGTACAAGGTCGCTTTTGGTCCGCGTTTCACCCCCTATCCGCCACCTGGGGACGCGCCACGTAGCCTCGCGACCGCCGGCTCGAGATCCATCCGTGAGGAAAAACCTCAGTGAATGGAGATCCGTGGATGCTTTGATGTAGGAAAAAGAATCTAAGGAAGCATATGAATGTAGCACATGCTGAGATATGTGTCTTCCACTACACTCATGATGTATGTTGATGTTAATTTATAGTTAAGGAGTGTAGATGATGTGTAGTAGACACTGTGATACAATCAACTCTTGGTTCTAAGTGAGCACTGTAATGAGAAAAGGCTCACCGCGAAGAGAGCTTGTGAGTCTACCGCAGAAATTTTTTGCTATGTCCTCGTTTAGGTATAAAAAAAAAGATAAAGGATAAAAAGGATAGTTGGCGTTGATCAGTCCCCGAGGGATACGCCATGTATTCGACTTCATTATAAATCTTAGAGGTG
>NW_028294040.1:0-31905 GCF_964341445.2 Mesoplodon mirus | reverse complement strand
ATCTAGAAAGCAAAAAAAAGTAACGAACAATTAGAAGAAAAAACAACGCGACCGAAACCAACTTTAATGAACTAACAGCGGTTCCGAGGTTACCGACTGGAAATATCCTTTTTCTTCCGTATAAAGTGCTCACATATAATCCTTAAATTATTGCATTAACAAATGATAAACACGATATCACACCATGCATCATACCTTTGATGAGCCGAAGAACATCATTCATAAAAGGTCTATTAGCAACATGCACTGAAAACTTCGATGTTCCAGGCGGGTGGTCGAGAAAAGTCTTCGTTTGTGATATTTTCTCGGACAAATTTTGCTTGTCTGCGTGGAAAGCGCTTTTTGCTACTAAAATATGTCAAAGTTAAAAATTAAACCACAATAAAAAGTACAAGTAAAATCTAGTATACAAACCATCTGCAACGACAAATGCACAGCATTTTCCATTATCGCCTTCAAGCACTTTAACGCTTTTCGACAGTCCTATTCCCATATACTTGCCTTCCATGAACTTTGTGACCTCATTATCTCTGCAAAAAACACATGACACAAAGATAAATGTTTCATATCTTTGAAGGTAGAGTGGCTATTCTCTACATCGTAGAGAATGCTTTCATTTTCGATAAACTTTGATATGTTTCGCGTTTTATTCATATACCTTTCAATAAAGTTAGAGTGCTAACATCATCTATACAATGCCTCATAAGAGCTGACCTAGTTCTTACCCCATAGCTGGCTAGAAACTGCTTTTAGTATTTTTTTATTCCAGTATCTGAACAACCGTAAAGATGTTCGCTAGAAATGGTCAGGCTCGCAACAGCAATATCTCCTTTCAGTAGGAAACCAGAAGTCGTCTGCTTGCAAAATTATTCATTCTTCCAAATCCTCCTTGCCCATTTACCTTTTGGTTAACTAAGATTGGAAAGTTCACTTGTGTCAACTACAAAAAGTCGAGCATCTGTATTGAACCGACATGAACTGCTGTATAGATCGATACCATATTCCACTGAATTAGCTGGCACAACGGATTCTTGGCTTTCACTTCACGGAACAACCTATCATTCACCACTTCTTTTTGCGCTTAACAAATTACAAAACATAAAACATCCATTTACCCTAAACCGTATACTCGATGATCAAACAGATAGTGTATATGTCTATATGCAAGGCATTTCGAACTGAAATATTGTGACATGAAAACTTATATCTATATATATTTGTATTAAACATACGTCTCCATGTACCCCTGTTGTGATACAGAGAGGTTTAAAACCTGTAGAATGCATTTGTCGCGTTAATTATCACGCACGCTTACAGCCTTTAGAATATCGTTTGATGTTACCTGGTACATAAAATAAACTATAACGTTGTGCATCCAATGCGCGCATCTAGCAGAACCAACCTGGAAGTCATCGGGAACTTTTTCAATTACTACACGAACTCCATTCGCGTAATTATCTGCGTTTGGCAAAACACTGGCGCGTAAGAAGAATTCCTTCAACTGAACAACCAAAAATTGCAATGTTCTACGACAGTCATTACAAAATTAACTGAATATACCTCTCCACCAGTTTTATTTGCACAGAGCAGAAAACAGAACCGCAGCACGGTCGTATAACAGAGCGCCATCTTTTGTAAATACGTCACCGTAAGATTCAATAAGGTGCTTGTAAACGGGCACAGTTACGTTCTTGCTCAGGAAAGCTGAAAATTTGATTACAACAAAATCGTTGAAGAAAAATACACGGTAACAGTAATGTCCATAAGATATGGTCAAACACAAAAAAGCAAGTACGAAATACGTACTCGTCTTTTGGCTCTTTCGTAAGTTCTCTGAGACTCTCGGAACCATCGTCTTTTTTATAAACCACGTACATTCGAACATCGTACTTAAAGAACGGCACATTCGGTTTTAAGTCTGGAAAATGACGCGCATATGCTTTCATGCACGAATTAAAATGTCTATTAAAAACTTACTTAGTTTCGTCAAGTTGGTTAGGAACTCGGCCTTGATTCCTCGATTTCCTGGAGATCTTTTTGGTCGCATTGCAACTGTTTTCCCTAAAGAACACTTCTTCGTAACAACATCTTTCCATAATGGTATTTATACCCGAGAAAAAATAACGTAACAATCAAAAGCATTTTTAAAAGGACTTGTTCTTGTCAAAACTATAATTCTGTAGACGTAGTCTGTACAGGCGTCTAACAAGATTTTCTCTCTTGACCAATGATTTCGAAAACTTCTGATTTACCTAGATTGATGAAGGCTTAAATTCCACCTCAACATATGTTACAATGAGAAATAAACCTCTAGGTGGGAAAAGCGTTCCGACAAACAGGTGTATACTAGCCATAGTAGTGCCTAAAATATAGAAGATAACTGTACAGTGGAGGTGTCTAGCTAAATTGAAAATTCCAGTGCAGGTCATGCCTTTGTGTCGACAACAGTTTCCAGAAATATAATTAACACGTTGCAAACATTGTTCATGTACTTAACCGCTCTAATGAATACAACTAAGCATCCACACAGAACAAATCATATTTATTTCTTCCTTAAATTTCTATGGTTTAAAAAGTTAAAATTAAATAAAAAAAAGGTTGAAAAGACGCTTATGAATGTGTTCGCTGATACTTAGCTACTGAAACGGAAAAATTGATAAAATATCAATGATCTGCATGCATCGATTCCGCAAAGCAAGACTATTCAGTGGGCTTCGTTCAATAGTACGATTTGAATCGCGTGACACTTTTGGCATTAGAGCCATTTACTTTTACTCCGAATATCACACCATACCAATTCAGAAGTGTTCACTTACAGATGGCTCCGACATCGCATTGTTTAGTTGATCCATGACTATGCTGTAGATTCAACGAATAGTCTGCAAAAAAAGTACTGTTAAAACCTATAATAGAAATAAAAAATGCTTGCTATTTCAAGCAGTTCATAAATACAACGGATGTCGAATTTGAAGTCCGCAGAATTAATGAAGACAAATATGAGAATCAAAACAAGTAGTAGGATAAATAGGAAGAAAAATGAAATTGAAATTGCCGTAGCCCCAAGTGTTTTCATTGAGCTGGCGACAATCTGCCAATTAAAACAGAGAGCACACGCAATTTCACGCACAAAACGACGCAAGAGGTAAACTCGTCCGTGTGGAACCCAATTTCCAAATGAAATATGAAATATGAAACAGAGAAACAAATCAAGGTATAGAATAGACTGTAAGCATTCGAGTGTTACACGTGTTTTGTGCCATTTTAGGCTATTCATCACTTCCCATCAATATACTCACCGAAATTTCGAATTCAAAAATTTACAGCTAGCTAGTTTTCATTGAAAACATAAATACAGTGTCTGTGTGTATTCATGTGTCATTTGGAAATGGGTTCCACACGGACGAGTTTACCAATTGCGTCGTTTTGTACGTGAAATTGTGTGTGCTCTCTGTTTTCATTGGCAGATTGTCGCCAGTTCAATGAAAAGACTTGGGTCTACGGCAATTTCAATTTCATTTTTCTTCCTATTTATCCTACTACTTGTTTTGATTCTCATATTTGTCTTCATTAATTCTGCGGACTTCAAATTCGACATCCGTTGTATTTATGAACTGCTTGAAATAGCAAGCATTTTTTATTTCTATTATAGGTTTTAACAGTACTTTTTTTGCAGACTATTCGTTGAATCTACAGCATAGTCATGGATCAACTAAACAATGCGATGTCGGAGCCATCTGTAAGTGAACACTTCTGAATTGGTATGGTGTGATATTCGGAGTAAAAGTAAATGGCTCTAATGCCAAAAGTGTCACGCGATTCAAATCGTACTATTGAACGAAGCCCACTGAATAGTCTTGCTTTGCGGAATCGATGCATGCAGATCATTGATATTTTATCAATTTTTCCGTTTCAGTAGCTAAGTATCAGCGAACACATTCATAAGCGTCTTTTCAACCTTTTTTTTATTTAATTTTAACTTTTTAAACCATAGAAATTTAAGGAAGAAATAAATATGATTTGTTCTGTGTGGATGCTTAGTTGTATTCATTAGAGCGGTTAAGTACATGAACAATGTTTGCAACGTGTTAATTATATTTCTGGAAACTGTTGTCGACACAAAGACATGACCTGCACTGGAGTTTTTGATTTAGCTAAACACCTCCGCTGTTCAGTTATCTTCTATTTTTTAAGGCACTACTATGGCTTGTATACACCTGTTTGTCGGAAAGCTTTTCACAACTAGAGGTTTACTTCTGATTGTAACATATGTTGAGGCGGAATTTAAAGCTTTTATCACATCTAGGTAAATCAGAAGTTCCCAAAATCACTGGTCAAGGAAGAAAATCTAGTGAAACGCGTATACAGACTACGTCTACAGAATTATAGTTTTGATAAGAACTGGTTCTTTTAAAAATGCTTTTGATTGTTACTTATTTATTCCCGGGTGTAAACACCATTATGGAAAAATATTATTACGAAGATGTGTTCTTTAGGTGAAAACAGTCGCAATGCCCGCAAAAAGATGTGTAGGAACTCGAGGATTCAAGGCCGAGTTTTCAACCAACTTGACAAAACTAAGTAAGTTTTTGATAGAGTTTTTTAATTCGCGCATGAAACCATATGCGCATCATTATTTTCCAGACTTAAAACCAAATGTCCCGTTAAGTACGGTGTTCGAATGTACGTAGTTTATAAAGAAGACGATGGTTCCGAGGCCCTCAGAGAACTTACGAGTCAGACAAAAGACGAGTACGTATTTCGTACTTGCTTTTTTTGTTCGGCCATATCTTATGGACATTACCGTTACTGTGTATTTTTCTTCAACGATTTTGTTGTAATGAAAATTTCAGCTTTCCTGAAGAAGAACGTAAATCATTAAGTGCGCCCGTTTACAAGTACCTTATTAAATCTTACGGTGACGTATTTACAAAAGATGGCGCTCTGTTATACGACCGTGCTGCGGTTCTGTTTTCTGCTCTGTGCAAATAAAACTGGTGGAGAGGTATATTCAGTTAATTTTTGTAATGACTGTCGTAGAACATTGCAATTTTTGGTTGTTCAGTTGAAGGAATTCTTCTTACGCGCCAGTGTTTTGCCAAACGCAGATAATTACGCGAATGGAGTTCGTGTAGTAATTGAAAAAGTTCCCGATGACTTCCAGGTTGGTTCTGCTAGATGCGCGCATTGGATGCACAACGTTATAGTTTATTTTATGTACCAGGTAACATCAAACGATATTCTAAAGGCTGTAAGCGTGCGTGATAATTAACGCGACAAATGCATTCTACAGGTTTTAAACCTCTCTGTATCACAACAGGGGTACATGGAGACGTATGTTTAATACAAATATATATAGATATAAGTTTTTCATGTCACAATATTTCAGTTCGAAATGCCTTGCATATAGACATATACACTATCTGTTTGATCATCGAGTATACGGTTTAGGGTAAATGGATGTTTTACGTTTTGTGATTTGTTAAGCGCAAAAGGAAGTGGTGAATGATAGGTTGTTCCGTGAAGTGAAAGCCAAGAATCCGTTGTGCCAGCTAATTCAGTGGAATATGGTATCGATCTATACAGCAGTTCATGTCGGTTCAATACAGATGCTCGACTTTTTGTAGTTGACACAAGTGAACTTTGCAATTGGGTAGTGAAAAAGTTCACTTATAAATATTACAACTGTAAAATAATGAGGGCAACAATGTACCGTATGTATTTGGATAACTTAAGAATAACTTCATTGCATCGATGATACAAGATGGGTGAGTGCATTTACGGTTACTCTTCTACACCATGGTGAGTTCATAACATTTGGGTACAAGATGATGCGTTAATGCTTTACAACATTTCCAATCTTAGTTAACCAAAAGCTAAATGGGCAAGGAGGATTTGGAAGAATGAATAATTTTGCAAGCAGACGACTTCTGGTTTCCTACTGAAAGGAGATATTGCTGTTGCGAGCCTGACCATTTCTAGCGAATATCTTTACGGTTGTTCAGATACTGGAATAAAAAAATACTTAAAGCAGTTTCTAGCCAGCTATGGGGTAAGAACTAGGTCAGCTCTTATGAGGCATTGTATAGATGATGTTAGCACTCTAACTTTATTGAAAGGTATATGAATAAAACGCGAAACATATCAAAGTTTATCGAAAATGAAAGCATTCTCTACGATGTAGAGAATAGCCACTCTACCTGCAAAGATATGAAACATTTATTTTTGTGTCATGTGTTTTTTGCAGAGATAATGAGGTCACAAAGCTCATGGAAGGCAAGTATATGGGAATAGGACTGTCGAAAAGCGTTAAACTTCTTGAAGGCGATAATGGAAAATGCTGTGCATTTGTCGTTGCAGATGGTTTGTATACTAGATTTTACGTGTACTTTTTATTGTGGTTTAATTTTTAAGTTTGACATATTTTAGTAACAAAAAGCGCTTTCCACGCAGACGAGCAAAATTTGTCCGAGAAAATATCACAAACGAAGACTTTTCTCGACCACCCGCCTGGAACATCGAAGTTTTCAGTGCATGTTGCTAATAGACCTTTTATGAATGATGTTCTTCGGCTCATCAAAGGTATGATGCATGGTGTGATATCGTATTTATCATTTGTTAATGCAATAATTTAAGGATTATATGTGAGCACTTTATACGGAAGAAAAAGGATATTTCCAGTCGGTAACCTCGGAACCGCTGTTAGTTCATTAAAGTTGGTTTCGGTCGCGTTGTTTTTTTCTTCTAATTGTTCGTTACTTTTTTTTGCTTTCTAGATTTCAAACTAAAGAAGGAAAGCAGCACACTGTGGAACAATATTTCATGCAGCACTACAATATTCAGCTAAACTATGAGTATTCCCTAATGCAGTTTTCCTATTAATGGGTCTTATTACTTAAATTTTTTGTGACAAATATTTTGTGGCCATTTTCTTTTGTTCAAAAGAATAGTGATTGCCGTTGTTATTTTCTAGGTATCCTGGACTGTTTACCGTGTCAGAACGGCGCAAACCGCATACGTATTATCCGGTTGAAGTACTTTCTGTTGCTCCATCACAGAGAGTTACACAACATTAACAAACTCCTGATTATATTTCAGCTATTATAAGGGTGAGATCTTAAAAGTTTTTGATGTTATTGGGTTTTGTATTCCAGCAGTTATAGGCATCTGCAACGCTTCCACTTCACAGTCTTACTCAGACGAAAGTGATGAAGAATGCCTTAATGATAGGCTCTGAAAATCCTGTTCTTAAAACTGCAGGCATTAATGTTGATAAGGATTTCACGAAGGTGTTTTTTTCGAACTAATACAAGTAGTTCAGTTCTTATTAGTTTCAGTAGTTAAGACCATTTCACAGGGGTTGGGTCGAATACTCGTTTGTCCAACTATTATTTATGAGGATCAACCACGACCCCAGTTGATGTGTGTTTATGTTACTCTCGATTTCTTTTCAATTTCTTGGTATTCTGATCGCCTAAAAAAGATATTATCTCTTAAGGTGCGGAGCTCGGATCGCGCTCGCTTTCTTCAGTCTTCAAAATTGACGAATTGGGCAGTATGTGCGACGTTGACGAAGAACGACTTATGTCGTGTGCAAATTAGGTAGGAGATTTGTGTGTTGTTGTGTTGTAAAAAGTTGAATTCATAATAGCATACTATTCACCAAAAAATATATTGCTCGATTCGTCAACCGTTGTCGATTTCTTGGGATGGAAGTCGGCATAGCCTCCGATATTTTCTATCTTAAACGTTTAAATTATGAAGGACTAAAGGTAGGTTTCTTAATATTTGTTGTTATGTGACGTGCAATTTATTGAAAAAAGGGAAGCAGATTTACTCTTTAAATTTTTTAATATGGGATGCTTAGGAATGGATGCAGCACAGAACGAGAAGAAGCGCCAACTTGTCATGTTCATCACATCCGATGGCATCCACCAGGATGGTCAGTGTCTTGCAACAATACATTGCGTAGGGAACTTGATTTTACATGGCATTTCTCTTTCTCTCTTTTTCTATCTTTCTCTCTCTTTTTTCAGCCGTCTTATACTATGCGTTCATGAATATCTTATTCTAGACGTCATCAAGCTCCTTAAATTGCACTATCAAATCGTTTTTCAATAGATTAAGACAAGCAGGGTCGATGGTGTAATGCGTAGGAATCAAAATCAGACCCTCGATAACGTGATTGCTAAGGTTTTTTCTTTGTTTTTATTGCGTTCTTTCATCATCTTATAGGTATATGGTTTGTATTGTGTAGCTTTATACCTAAAGAGTATCATGCTTAGATTTTCTTTTTAGTGTAAGGAACTGGCTATGCGACAATGCTTTCGTATTCATAGGATTTGAAATTTCTTATCCAAAGCCGTTGTCCAAGTTAGATATTGAGCATGGGGTGAACCATAAGGTTGCTTTCATATTTATGATTTCACTATCTTATGTGGTTTTACCGTTCTGAAGCATATCGCTTAGATGCCTTCAGTTCTTGGTTGGGGAGCAAATTGTTCGAGGAACCTTCAACATTTCATAGCGGGCTACGTTTATGTTGAACCTCTTCGAAGTGATGTGAGTTGTTTTATTTTTAAAATTTTCATTTAACAAGTTGTATGACAGATGATGGGTTCGAAACTGGGCGAGCTTGTCACTGACATTATGGAGAGACACCAAGTGGCAAACTCTGTTGCACATAGGCACGTCATATTCTACTTTTCGGGTATATCCGAGAAACAGTTCAGCCTGGTAATAAAGGATTTAGTTGTTCCTCTTAAGGATTTTATTAACTTTATTGTTTAAGATAGTTGACGTTTATATCCGTGCTATCAGCAACGGTATTTCTTTGCTTTCGAAAGAAAGTAAACCAAACGTGACAGCTTTAGCTGTGTAAAAAGACCACATCGAGCGATTATATAAATCGGTTTGCATGTTTCTTTTTTGGCATGGTAGTAAATAATTTTAAAGTTGAAACTCTTCTTCCTCTTTTCAGGATATTCATGGCAAGCGTGCAGCTGACCAGAACATTCCCGCTGGAACTATTATTGACACAAAGATTGTCTCGCCAGTCATTAACGAATTTTATCTCAACGCACACTCCGCTTTCCACGTCGATTATTAATCGTCGTCTCTGTTTTTGCTTTCTTCTTTTGATAATTGGTGCAAATGAGTAGTTTTATAGGGCACTGTCAAAACACCAAAATACTCGCTTGTGGGTGGCAGATGATAGTCAAATACCACTCGATTTTATCGACCTGACCTATGGTCTCTGTTTTCTACATCAAGTCGTCACTACAACAGTTTCCGTCTCCGTCCCAATTCTTGTTGCAGATCGCTGTGCAAAGAAAGGACACAGTGTATATAGAGCCAATCAGTGAGTTTCGTTATGCCTAGTAATGCAGTTCGAGTTCATTCACTGCATTGTTACACCTTACCTATTATAGAAAGCATCAACATGCTCCTATGGATAGCATGAAAAACTCAAATGATCTGTTAGTCAACCACGGAGATCTTAGGAAAGTCAGATATAGCGCCGAGCCATATTTAATGTCAGGTGTCAATTTGTCAAATTGCTACAAGAGCGTACCATTTCGATACTCGTGCACCATTTTTCCTAAATCAGATACTTATTTCTTCACTCGTCTATTTCATTTTGTTAGTCATCCATATGATTTTTTTTACACGACTAGAATATATATATTCCAAGTTAGAAATAGCTACATCTATATTTGGAAACGCAAATGTTCATTCCTAACCAGTCTTACAAACACTAGGCATTCCTTTTCAGCCTTTTCACTCAAGGTGGTCATCCACTGCAATTTTGTGTTTAGTTACGTCTGTGAACACTTCAACTAGCCGTCATCAGTTCTTCTGTTCATGACCGTTTATCTTTGTCATTGATCTCTGTTCTTCATAAACTTGAAAGCAAGATATTATTCAAAGATTTGAAATAATAGTTTGTTTTGATGTTGTGTTTATTTCATTTCATTAGGTGGTTCACAATTTAGTATTGAATTTGTAGTTTCATTCTTTTTGTGTTTTGTTTTTGGCAAGTTCTTTTTTTTAATTCTGCACTATTATAAATGTTTTAGCGGTTAAATTTGTAAGTATCAAAGCAGTATTTTTGACATATCTAGTTTTACGAATTCATATTTTGATACAGGGCAAATCAAACGGCTCGTAAAGAACTATCGTATGAAACCAACTGTTTCGGAGCAACCAAACAAAATTGGAATGTCGAAGAACTTCGACAAATGAATGCCGCACAAATTTAGTGACAATCAAAACATTGCCGTTTTAAAGTATCGTGGGAACTTCTTCTGGACAACCACCGCGACCCGTTTCTCGATCTTATTATAACGTGTGATGAGAAATAGATTCTCTCTAATAATCAGCAGTGTTGTTATCAGTGGTTTAATGGGGCGAAGCACATCAGGACTTTCCAAGTTTCAAAAGAATCGGTTGCATTGCATTTCCAAGAGTTTTGTGTGCGACATGAAAAATAAGCTGTATACACGTAGAAGTTGATTTGTAATTTATCTCTGGCTTATTTGGCATTAAGGCTTTTCTTCTAAATTAACATATAGGTTACTTATTCAAGTATAAGGATTCATGCATGAGGGCGTTAGCTTTCTTGCGTGTACACTAGTTGCATATTCACGGTAGTTCAGCGAAAATTCTACAATCATGGGAGTTAGGAAGTGGTTACGAGTAACAATGGTGACGGTTAGTCCATCTGAAGATATCTCGGAATGATACGCTTGAATGGAATCAGGTAATCACCAAAGTCAAAGTTGCTGGAGCTGTGAAGTGTATTGGTTAGAACGTTCAGTGATTGAATCCGTCCTTAGTCTTTAGCATGCCACGCGGGTCTTGTAGATGTTATTTGTATGGCTTTTACCTCAAAGTTGGACAATAAAACCTTTATATACGATACGAACTGAATATGTAACATATGTCACCATATTAATGTATAGACACTATACCAACAATTAATAAGATGTTTGACTAACTAATACATTCGATAGTACACATGCTTAAATGGACAATATGCCAATATATGTCATGTATCAATGTGGCTCATTACAAATAAATAATGATAACAATATTTGTATCAGAAAGGTGACGATCTGCTGCGATTGATCGGTAGTTGGTGAGAGAATCACTTGCCCAAAACCGCTCACCCTTTTGCAGGGCCTAGTGGCGGTGCTACTGATGTATGGTTTACCGCTATGCTTTACCATTACTCAACCAAATTGTAACGATAGAGTTGGAGAGACAGAGATAAAACGAGAGTTTACTCCATTGCATAAGTGTTTGGCATTATCGATTGATTGTTATCGACTTGTCAACAGTAACAGCTTGCTAATTTGGAGGAATTGGAAATTGGTCGACTTGTTGTCAACATAACATTCTGAGATAAGGATAAACATAATATTATGGCGGAATGAATACTTAAATAATGGCATGATAAGATGGAGACTACTACCCGTAATTTCGTCATTTACATGCAGATCTAATAAGTAAACTTCTCGTAAAATCCTTCATTTCTTCGATCTCATTGTATCTTATAATGTGTCTCTCTCCAACATTCAACAATTGGCGAATATAGTCGATTTACCACAACATTCAAAAATACAGTGTGTTCGATTAGCTTGCACAAATTGCTCTTAAAGTGGTCATACAATTGAAAAGCATACATGGATGTGTTATATGCATTAGTTTTAATTGCAAAATGAGAAATAAACATTTTACAGTGTTGTGCTGCGTTTTATTGATTAATAGTGGCAAAGTTAAATGAAAGCGAGTTTTTCAAAAAATACACTGCCAAACATATTAATAACTACGGACTTGGCAAATCAGAAGTTCACCATAAGTTATTGTATAAGCCAGATAAGCATTATACCACCTCTACAATGCTTTTTGAAGTGGTAAGTGTGGCGTATCCCTTGAAAATGAACAAATAAACTTCAAACGATTTATTTTTACCTTCCATGAGTTAAAGAAATTAGTAATAGAACCTCGTCATTAAGTCTGTTACACGATTTTTTAAATTATATGCTTCTTAGTGACAAGTTAACATCTGCCAAAGGCAGCATTCTCTATGAAAGCAGACAAGGTTCTTAATAAGATAAGACAGTCATGAAGCACGGTAGCACTTTCCAATATCAAGTTGAAATTTAAAAAAAGGCTATGAAGAAATTTCATTGCGCGACAGCCGGAGTGATCCACTGCAGTTTCATTCTGGATATATCGTTACAACCGAGTACTGTCGAGAAATTCATAAAATGCTCCCAAACTTCAAGGTATGCGACCAGGATTTGTCTATTAAATTGGGAACGACGCGCGCGTTTCCACTTTTCCCATACTGATGTTTCAGAAGCTTAACAAGATCGGTCTCCTATTTCGTGCTCATTAGAGTCGTTGTCGATGAGCTCTCTCTTTTTAAAACATACAGACGCCTTATTTTACTATGAAATATCCACCATTCAAGCAACACTTAAGAAGAGATTCATTGACTTTGTCGGATCCTTTTAGAAAGAGTAGTTAAGTTTGCAGCAGGTTTTCAAATGTGTTCTAAATGTAATTGCTCGTAATGTTCTTAACTTTTTATTCACTACCTATTTTTTTCTGGCGCACCAAGTTTTGCAAATATCTCAGCAGAATTGCAGTTATATAAGACATAATACCACTGACGAGATAAAGATAGGCAGTAAATAAAAGTTAAGAACACTATAATTTGACTGCAGCTTCAGCTTAACTGTGGTTCAATGGCGAATCGTACCCAACAGATTATTTCCGTTGTCGGGTGATTGCTCATAGTACCAATAAGAAATAAGACATGCTTAGAGAAAATCAAAGAAAGAAGTTCAGTTGATTGGTTAATAGCTCATGACCTCCCGGAAGGCGCAATCAGCGCGTTCGAAGTCCACCTGAGGCTCCGAGTTTTGCTAACATCTCAGCATTATTATAGAATAGTTCTTAGTTCGATTGAAAAACTTGAATTAAGAGAACCTGAAGCAATTAAAGTATTTGGTTTAAAAATTGTCAAACAGTACGTCTGATATGGGAGAGCACGACATGCCATATCGATGAGTATGAAACTGGCACGGTAAAGCCATGTGAGCTTCTCATATGCGTTCTCACCAAAATTGCCGAACTAAAGTGCGTTGCACAAGAATGTGTCTCTTCGCCTCTTTTGTTCTATAAAAATGCACTGAGCGACAAGGAATATCATATTGGAATTCGAGTAGATCTTCCTGATGTCGAAATAGAAAAGAGTAATAATGGTGGTGAGAAAACATTTGGACTTTGCTGTCCTCTTATGAACCCTTGAGAAAAAGCCTGCTTAATGCCAGCAATGGACAAACAATTATATCTCCGAAACTGCAGATCCTTTTCAAACGTAGGAAACATTACAGCTGATAACACTAGATAAAGTCGCCGATGTGAACGATTCTTACGAATTTGTAGCTTTAATGTTCAAATGGCCGATCGCACTTTTTCTCTTAAATACTACCGCGAAGCAAATTCTCATTATCGAATCCATATTATTGAATGGTCTTCTATGATGTTTGCGTAGCATCTATGCGATGTCCAACGCGTACGTTTAGATAGGATATGTCGGCAATTACTAGTGATTTTTTAGTTATTCAAATATTTAACAACTCTCTGGAATATTGTTGTACCCGTCAAAATTCAAATCAGCTCCAACCATCGCCATACAAACAGTTTCCAGGTGTAAATCAAATGCTCTACAGTTGGACGTTACACAACAACGAAAATCATTATGTAATATTTCACCTTTGAAATTAGTATTTTTTTCGCAGTACGAAATTTTGGTTACGCTTTAGATATTCTACGTAGTGACACTTTTAATCATTTCTTTTAGTGTATATGTCTAAAAGCATGCAAAAGATGTACGATGAAGATCGCCTTGATCTACACCGTTCTTATCGATCGAATACTTAACGCTTGCGATTGCATATGCATGCAGTTTGTGTTGTGGTTCATTTCATAACACTTGCAATGCTTCTTCTTCTGACAATATTGTTCATTTTCTCATAACTAATTGATGTTGTAGAAAGTATTTTTTAATCTTTACGAACGATTCAACGTGATGTTCCTACTACATATTATTTCTAATTGTATTTAATTGCAAAATTCGTGAAACATTTGTGGAATTGCTTCGACATATTGGAAGCGTGAAATAATCAATTTGTGGCCGTCTGTGGATTTGTGAAAGTTGCAGCTACTAATGGAACATCAACAATCTTAATAAATCTATTGGAAACCTAAGAACGTCTTAATAATCAGGCTGAATCATTTTTTTCATCACTTTGAATCGGCTAGCTCAAACAGTTTCACTTGTAAAAGCCCATGGACATGATCCTACTTTTGTTTCGCTTTATCAAAAATAGTTTTTATTCGTATGAAAACGTGAGTGTTCGTTATTCTACTCAATCAGATATAATTTTTATAATAATTTCCTCTTTGTTAGGACTACCCTTTTTGTTAATAAATGAATAAGAATCTTCCAGGATGACGGCTAGAAATAATCAACGGAAGACCCCTACGAAAGCGCTAATCTGCCGTATAATTCGGCATCCGCTAGCTAAAATCAAAGCCAGAACAATCACGAGAAAGGTACTGACGGATTTAATTCATTCACATTTGCTGATCAGCAGGTTCAAAACGCACTGTATGTCAGTCTTTCGTTATTCGTTTTCCTTTTGGAAAGGTGTTATTAAAAGTTTTTCTAATTACTACAATATTACTATACAATATGCAAAACATTGCCTTTTAGGGTAAGCATTTAGTGAACCGCTCTAATCAATTGACTGAAACTAAGCATAAACGACAATGCTGAAAATAAGACTTACAGAGATAACAGAATTCTCGAATTGGTCGATTCTTGGGCATTACGGCAAATAGTTGCTTTTAAGTGGTTGGTGACAGCTAGCTATCCGAAGGTAACGGTAGATAATTCCTTATTGGTCACTCTGTTAATATTCAGGAAACCGAGGCAGAAATTATCGATACCAATAACTCGAGCTTTTGTTGCGAATTCCAGCCATCCAATATTTCATAGATGCCGAACATGCATTGACTGAAATGCATGTGGTGGAAAGTGATATCCACTTTGAACTTTAAACCAAAATATCTTAGTTAATATCGAATCTTATTAACTTAAATAAGAATTATTGCTGAAAGTCCTCTTTTCTGTAAAGGTAAAGTTCTGATTTTCTGGTTGAATAAGAGGGATTTTTTTCTATTGGAATACGAATTTGTTTCCTTTTATATCGCTAATGCTCGTGTCTATTTCAATAGCGTTGGAGTGATAGAACAAAGCCTGCTATACAAATCATTAAAATTGCAAGGTTTCAAATTACGAGTGATGGGAAAATCATCGTCGGTGTTGAAAAACCGTCTTGAAGTATGTGTGCAACAGCTCATTTAAGTGAAGTTTAAGGTGCGTCGTCGTGCCCTACCCAGACCTCCTGAAACGAATGAAAATCGGGAAAGCTTCCATCAAAAGCATGGAGAAAGTGAGCATATTTGTTAATTGATTTAAAAGGTTTTCCTTGAATCTATTGTTCTAATGCGATTCTCATCTATAGGTCCGGCCAATTCGGATCAACCACAATGTGATGACTTATCTGAGGCCATGGAGCTTGAAGAAGGTCAGCATCATGGTTAGTAGATTCTTTGAATTCATAATTCTAATGCTCAACGCTTGAGCTCCATAAGTTTGCTTAGTTCGGAAAAATTGCTTTTAATTATCTTGAGGGCGAGTTGAAATGCATATATTTCTTCTTATATAATCCTTTTTTAGCCTTCAATAAAAGTTGCTAATCATGTATAATCCTTTTTCAGCCTTCAGCAAAAGTTGCTAATCATTGTTGGTTCTGCAAAAGTTTTGTTTTTTAAGATAACAATTTTATATTGTACGGAACCTAGAACGCCTCTTATTTGGCTTGTTGTCTCACAATCGTCGTCCATGAAGGTTTTTGTTCGGTTCCAAGAATTGACCATGTTTTTATAACAAGCACTTTTATACCAATGTTTTAATTCTACCAAATAGTTCTTATTATTATCTTAAAAACGATCTTGTAATTGGAAAGCTGAAAGCTGAGAACTCCCGATCATAGGTGATGCGAGTTGCGCAAGGGAAACCATGTGAAATAACAATGCATTCCTTTTACTTTTGCAATGCTTGCAGAAAGATATCTTTCCTTCCATGTCCGAAAAAAGTGTTGGCATTACCGGCGATATGTTTTTATCTCATTTTCATTATGCTGACATAAGCATATTGCACTCAGCTCCTCTTCCGCTAAAGCACTAAGGCCAACTTTGTGTGACTTTAGTGATGACAACTTTACTAGTTGAGAAAGCGGTGCTACTGTAATGTAATCGTCTTTGTTGATCTTGCCTTGCTTTACTGAAGAATTATATTGATGTCCTCGTCTATGCGTCCTCTTTCGCTCAGATAAATCTGCGAAACCATCAGCATTTCGCTTTCGTACATGTGGATTTCTGCGGTCCGAAGATAGAACAGCAGCAGAGTAAAAATCACCCGTCAACAATATTAGTCCTTGTTTCGATTTTGACTCCCAAGAAAGTCATTAAATTATTGTGTTTTCAAATGTGACAATTTCTTGAGAAATTGTTTTCGGTTGTCGCCTTGGCTTGGTTGATTTCGTGAGGTTTTTATTGGGTTGTACCTATTGTTTAATTTTATTTTCTGTATTTATTTGAAATGAGTACGAAGCGATGGAATAAGAATTCGCCAATTTATTGCTTTTCATTCTTACAATTTCAACATTATCATTCTCACAATGGGCAATATTCCGTAGCTAACGAAGTTTTGGTTACAATTTGGCTTATAACAAGATAGCATATGAAATAACTCATTGTCAATGCATCTAAACTGTTTCTAACTTATTATCCTTTGAGATGATATTATTAGTCGGCATTTACTGAAACAAGAGTCATATCGTGTGCTACTAAGTTATAATAATGAAATGAGCTCTAGGAGAAGCTTGCGAAGGCAGACAAGTCTTTGACTTTTTGGATAGAGTATAGTTTGCCTATAAATTTGTGTATGAGGTAGCGAACTGGGTGTTCATTTTTGCAAGGTGACCTTAAAGAACAAGATTTTGTTTCAGTATTTGTATTTTTCAGTATTTTTCAGAATCGGATCCTTGGCCTCCTTCACCTTTAGCTGAAAACGCCTTCTTTCGAAATACCGTCAACATGGAGAAGACGTATCTTTGGATATTAGAAAGCGACTTCTTTGAGAAAGAGAGTGCTGCAGTGGAATTTTGAAGAAAATATCCAGTCACTTGTGTATCCCATTTAACATTATTAAGGCACAAAAACTTTCAGTATTTAATTGGCTTAACATTCCAATTTTGGTATTTAAACCTCATTGAAGTACATCTCAATTAAATATCTCTGTGAGCCTTTCATTTTTGATCTTTCTTTGAGAATAATGTAATTACCGATTAGACCTATACAAATTTCTTAACGTTTAGAAAACCGAGCTCTAATAATAGTATTTTTTCTCTCCTTCCTCTAGTATAGCTATTATTTGTGAAGATGCAACCAGACACCTTTAAAAAAGCTCTCATGGTACAATATATTATACATTACTTCGTATTTTCTACTGTATTTCTCCGGAATAAAAATGATTTATCGCTGTTATCACACTCAAGTGTCGAACTCTTCCACTTGTTTTCTTCTCATAACATTGAGATGGATACTGTATATTTTGTCCACTAACGGTTTCATAGATGAACACATCACTTCGTTTAAAATGGTTCATACAACAATGCTCACGTTGAGGCTAAATGAATTGATGGTGCGTCTTCATATGCACCTGCGCTTTCTTCATTCGACTCGATCACAGGCAACCATCGATTTTCATAGACGAATCTATGAAGCTTTTAATAGTAGTCATTAGTTTCTTTGTATTGATAGCTGTTGTATGATATTATTTGTATAGGGATTTAATAACTCATGTTTGAAGTTCATATAGCGTAAATATATGGAGCCTAACATACCAGCATGCTAAAACTAAATATTCACATATTCGCACTGCACGGCTAATATACCTAGTTCAGAACAGTTTACATTTCACTTATTTTCTTACTGTTTTTTTGTATCTTTAGATGTTTAGATTACATGCACTTTCAACTACCTAGTGCCATTCGAAAGTGTTATTACAAATGGGTGTTGTCTCTTTGAACTGGAATCCAATGTGCAATGATTTTTGCTTGCCATAGCCCACACGTCAGTCGTCTTCCTGTTTGAGAATGTTACACCTGACAGCAAAATCAAAGTGGTTTTGTGTCACCTGTCTGGCTTGACGCTTTTTGCAATGTGAAACATCGATTATTTTTTCTTAACTTTTTTTTTATTTTAACGTGTTGTGTATTTTTCAGAAGACATTCAAGCATAAGCAGCACTAGGTTCCAGATGTATTTTGAATTTTTACGAAGAAAACGATAAAAAAGGGCCAGAAAATATTAAGAAAGATGTGCTTTTAAAAAAAATAAACAGCCGACAAACCGTTGATCGAGGATTGGTTATAATTCACCTCTTAGCCCAAAATTCTCGATTCTTCTCAAGAACACCAATATCGGTCCGAGCTTCGTTTCTACGCTGCCAGTCAGAGTCCTCTCGATGACAACATGGCTTACGGTTTAATTTTTTTATTTTAAAAACCTAAGACCAGTTAACAGCTGGTTAAAATGCTTGTACAACTAACCTGAGTTTAGGACCTACAAACTTGCAGACTTTTTCTTCTTTCCTTTGTCTGCAGAAATTCATTTTTTTTTCGCTCTTCTATAAAAAAATTGTGGTGTACAGATGTTGCACTGCTTGATTTGCATTAGTTCATTATATACGCATCATGAACTAACGATTACTCAAAAATTACTTAATTCATTTTTGATAATATCAAGAGTTTAGTCACACCAACACAAAGTATTATAATGATCCTAAGTTTTATTTTTAACTACCTATTTCTGTTAATCGGAAGTGTTATTATTAATCGAAATAAACGCTAAGACGCTGAGATATTCGCAAAACTTTGGGGCAGTGCGAACTTCCAAACAGATACAGCCCTTTCCGGGAGTTCACCAGTGATCCATTACACTCTCCGTACCCCTCGCTTTGCATTTCTCTCAGCGGGTTTTATTTTACTTCTATCAACGCTATCAACACTCACTCACCCGTTATCGGGATGATCTTAGGTGCCCAAATCGGTATTGAACCCAAGCTAAGCTGAAGCTATATAGCTACAAAGTACTATATTCTTAATTTTGGTGTACCTATGATATATCAAATTCTTCCGAAATTATAGTTAAGTTATCCATTATCAGTATCGCAGGCTTTCTCTGAAGTTTTCAAAATGGTATATAACATCTCGTTTCGAATGTGAATTCTATAGTTGTATTCCTTTAAGCATAGGTTGGATCACTTTTTAATGCAGGAGGATAACTTATGAAGCGTAATTACGAAAAATTGAAAGCCAGTCTGATTAACTCCTAAGTTTAGAGTTTTCTATTCTTTTTCTCATTATCCTTTTTTTTTCATTCGATCTCGTGCAATTTAGTTGGATTAGAGATGAAAAGAGCACAGATTACCGAGAAATCAATTTGTAAATGAAGTGTCGATTTTCTCGCACGAAGAAAATTATCAGACATTTTGCTGACAGATACCTATTTCTTGCAATGGAGCTTAATTATTCAAAAATTAATAGAAATTCTTTTGCTTATAGGGTATTTATTAGTAGCAGGTTTTAAGCAAGATTTTTGACTATTCAAGGTACTCGTCGTGCCAATTCATCGCTACCAAACCAATTTTATTGAAATTAATTTGAAATGTGATGTATTATGTTGAGCTCTATCATTCTTAGCAAACGTACACGTCTAGAAACTCTAGATTAATCTAGGCTTTTTCATTGTAGTATTCTATTGTCTCCCTCTGTCGGTTTCTTTTCATTCTGATTAAGCATTCTTTCATTATCTATTCTTGTTTGTTGCTTAGCAATAAACGTATGCTATTTAAAATTTTCATTCGTATTCTGACAAAGAAAAGAAATTACTGCTTTCATGAATTACCTAGAGAAGGTGAAAGTGGTGAAAAATGGACACTGAACAAGCGTTCAGAATTCTTCCACTATTTATTAATCGACCTAATGAGATTATGGTTAGCTAAATACAAATTTTATAGTTAGCGCTGTAATATACATAGAAAAAAAAATAATAGAGCGTTCGGCGTAATTCTATCCCACAAGTATGCGGCTTGCATTCGACTTCGTTCGTAGCATCGTAAGAATGATTGAACGTATATTGGTTACATACAATGACTTGCGATGGCTAGCCATGTGCTAAATGTTTTCATCTTTCTAGATGAATCTGATACAGATTTTCCGATCCCGGAGGGATATCTGGTTAGGCTAGCTAGTTGCGGAAGATTGAACTAATAGTGACGTGTGTATATTGCGGCAAGCCTCTAACCACTGAACTGGACGTGCCCAAAAAGTGTAGAAATGAGAACTGATGAGATAAATGCCATGAATACGATTTTCAGTGGTTAGGTTTGCACATCTACTTAATGCCACATTATCTCATTCGTAATATACGTTGTTGTAGTAGAATGAAGTATTTTTGCTGACTAACGTTGAAAAATCCCGATTTTCAACATTTCAACATATTTAGAATTTTTTGTCTTTAAGTGCGTTAGAATGCATGCATAGTACGTCCATATTGCCTACGACTTTATTCTCTCGTGGATTTTATCCATGCATGCATATTCTCTTCAACATCGTCTCAGCATCATTTTTAGTTCGTTAAAAGTTAGTTGGACGCAACTGCTACTTTCATCTTTAGTATATTCCACACTGATATATTTCAATAAACTTTCGATTCCATTAAAAATCAGAAAGAGAAAAGGGATTAACAATTGAAATGAGCTCAGAAGTGATGTACGTTGTCGTCTACAATCCGAAGTTTTTAACCAGATTGTTTTTATCTTATTTTACTTGTTGTGTTCTACTTTCTGTCGTCCTACTCGCATATATACTTCTTGTTCTTCGATCAGTGTTTAATGAAAGAACATTATAAGAGTGATCAGTAACACTTTACCAATCTACGCCTCACTTATTTCTTTAATAAGCTGAGAGATTCTCGTTTTATAGAAATATTAAATATGGCGAATTTTCACAAATATTGGCCAGTTCGATAGAAGAAATTTGCTCTGCTTTCTTATGAGCTTGCAATCGTATGACAGCTGATACAATACGCTAATTTAATATAGCACGAACGTTGAAATGTGACATTCTTCACATGTCAATAGATAATTTTTTTACAATAAATAATAAGGTGTGAGTTATTTATTTGAAAAATGGTTTCTCGCTTACCTTCGCGTAAATAATCCATATTTTCTTGTATTTATAGGCTAACAGGAGGTTGTTACCAAAAACTGCTGCGGCTATTTCGACTTCACTAGAGCCCTAATGATTGTTGTTTTTCGTCCAATCGGAAGCATAGCGGCTCTGTGAAACATGAAGTCTCTGAAATATGAATACAGCAAAAATTTTACCTTTCTATACGTATATATATATATATATATATATATACCACGGATCTCCATTCACTGAGGTTTTTCCTCACTGATGGATCTCGAGCCGGCTAGTCGCGAGGCTACGTGGCGCGTCCCCAGGTGGCGAATAGGGGATGAAACGCGGACCAAAAGCGACCTTGTGCTTCCCAGAGACGCAAGTGGATCAAGGGGATGAAATCCCTATTTTTGCTGCGCCATTTGGCATACCTTCTGTTTCTGCGTAGACATGTTCGTGTATGATGTGTGGAAATGCTCTTGCAGTGCAAATTGTATTCTACAAGTCAATTCGGCCAAAACCCTGCAAGTGACTGTGAAGTACATGGGAGGCGGTTAGGAGTCGCCTCCAATAAATAAGCTCCATGTCCACTCTGATGAACTGTGGGAAAGACTGGCAAGCTACTCATGAGTATAGTCAGCATCCATGGTTAGAGCCCGGCAAGTTAGCCCGCGGGTAAAGAAAACGCCAAACACAGTAAAACAAATGGGCCTCATTCCTCTGATCCTGAATGAGCCTCCGGTACGGCAGCGTTGGGTAGGTCAAACACGGGAAGCCTGCTAAAATCTCAGGGCCATTTTAGGCTGCCTAAATGTGATAAGATTAAGGTGACGATTCGTATCTACAACGCAAGATCGCTTGCATCTGAGTCCGCTGTTGAGGATTTGCTGATGCAGGCCAGAATATCAGGTATACGACGTCATCGAACTGGCTGAGAAGAGAAGACACCATTTATTTAACGCCATCTGTGATTCCGGAGAAGAACTGTTCCTCGGAACAAGCGATAATAGAGGAGTTAAAGGCGTTGGTGTCCTTGTCAACATAAGTTTGGCTATGAACATTGAGTCCTTTGAACAAGTAACAACCCGAATCAGATGGTTAGACTTTAAGAGATGTGTGCCTATGCCTGCTTTGACTATCTTCGTCGTCTACGCGCCAACTTCAAGCTACGGCGAAGATTTAATCGAAGCGTTTTATATGGACTTGGAGAAGTTCTACAGACAAAATAATGCCTTCTTCAAAGTCATAATTGGCGACTTCAACGCTAACATTGGACCGAGAAGAACGTCTGAACAACCCAGATAGAATTAAAAAATTGAGACCCACGGATTAGAATGGAACGAACAGGGTGAAAAGCTATCTGAGTTAATCATGACGACCAAGACCATCCATGGTGACTCACAGTTCCAAAAGCCTCTCTCTCAACGCTGAACGTGGGAATCCCCCAATGGAGAGTACCATAATGAAGTAGACGACATTATAGTAAACCGAAGGTTTTGCCTTACCGATGTCGCTGTTGTTCAAAGGTTTTACACCGTATCAGACCATCGCCTTCTTCGCGCAAAACTCATATTTTCGCAGAGAGGAAAAAAAGCCGTATTGTTCAAAAACGAAATTTCAAGCCATTGTTGATTGGGATTTATTCAAATCACAAGCCAGCCTATGGAAAGATTCTGTGATTGACAACATTGAGGAAGAACACAACCGGCTTATTCAACATCTTCATGTTAGTGCTGTGAATGAATTGAAATGCAATTTCATTATGGCAATATGGTAGACCGCAGTAACATAAGCTAAGCAGTAGTATAAATACCATCTATACCGCCATAGCAATGAAGCAAAAACTTTTATAGTACTTTCGTGTTCACTGCTTTTCCAATATTTTCGTTAATGAAAATATGTCGCTATTGCCTAAAAAACAGCCACTCCGTAACGACCTAATCTTAGGCATCGTCGTGAATTTCCTAAGTGTATGGCGGGTATTCGAGCAAGCACGGTTTCGAAAAGGGGTCTGAACGAGAAGTAGTATTCCATTAATAATTAAACATTGCAGAATATTGTGGGAGTAGAAGACGCCATTTGATTAAATTCTATTATTTTTATTATAGTCATCAACCCTTACATTTCTTGTGGAGAAGTCGTTAGATTAAACGATACCAATAAACTAAAGTTCTTCACAAAAGAAATGCATACGACAATGAAATATTTAAAGTATAAGAAGATAATACTATGGAATAGAAGTGTAGAAGTAGTTGGTGGAAGAACTTTGAATAAACAGATTTGTCTTGTTTCGTTTATAAACCCTATAATATTCCTTTATCAACGACGTTCAATGAATATATGCTCTTATTATTATTGATTTGCCTTTCACTGCACTATTACAGTGCCTGCTGCTTAGTTTCCTGTTATACGAGAGACATCGTGCCAGATGGCGATTTTTACAAAAAGGACATAGTGTCAAGTTTATCAGCTCATCTTTAGCTGATATCGCAGACTTATAAGGTTCGTTAAACAGGAGGAACAGTCCTGTGAATTAAAGCTCGGAACAAATATTTTGTTCAGTTGATGGACATACACGAGGTTGTTACAACAACACTGTTTTGTTGTTAGTGGTTCCGGCGATTTCTCCTTTCTCACAGTCACAATAATTCGAGTCTAAGTGTCCACTCGTTGTTGCATCGAGTTGCATGTAAGAGAGAGAGATGGAACATGAAGAGCGATAGACATCGATATGATATAGTTAATACGATATCGTCCAATAAGATAACAGGAGCTTGCCGATCACGAAATTTAGACATGACCGGTGAGATATGTAAGCGCGCATATGATACGGTGCAAAATAGCAGGTGCCTATATATAGAGCTCAATAGGCCTGTATATGTGTCAATGCAGGAGACTTCTTTCTTGAGTGGGGTGCTTCATATGCAAATTCTAGTAGTAATTGGTTATATGTATACATAAAATGTTTCATTTCATACTTTAGAAATGCTGCCTTGCGTAACATTTACCTTCTCGACTAATGATCTTTGTGGTAAAAGACATTTTCAGCAGTTTGAAATATAACCTTAAGATTTACTTACACTTGCGCAGCTATGGAATATGTTGGTTAATGGCGTTAAATGCTTGTTACATAGAACACTGGTCGATTAACGTCGAACGCTTTATCCTCGTTATATGAGCATCAAAATCATATCAAAACACCAGGCAGATTTCTCGATATGGCAGAAAAGAGTCACTAAAGGTTATGCATCCCTTGTTTCCTGTCTCTTCTATGGCTAAATTTCCTTTCTACAGAATGCGACTTATACGAATAGATTTAATAATCATGCCTTGCTTTTGGTGTCCAGTTCGAGCTTGGACTGGCATATCCAATGTCTGTTCCAGTAACTCAATTTTTGACGGCGTGCCGATGATTCAGACAGCTAATTACTACTATATTCTCTCCACCCGTGTTTCTAAAATAGTTTACACTACTACGTTATAACGGATGTTGTAATTCACAAAAAATCTGCTATGATGCCGTTTTTTCACTAATCCGAAACCATATATTTTGAGGTTGTCATCACTTCTTTCATTCAATTCATTTCGCACATCCTTAGGATTTGTTTTTGGACTCGGCTTATGCTCGTTTACGAATGCCCTTGAAGGCTGGTCGATTCGATTTCCCTCGAATGGAATAGCCGTAGTAGAGCCTTCTAATCTCATAAGCACCAGCATTGGTCAGATCTTTCTGGATCGGTAGAAGTTCTTTGCAGACATGTCTTTCACTAATATATAAGCCCGATGGAGACCTAACGGACCCGGTGCGAGATAGAACTCAGCCTTTCGCGTATTCAGAGGTATCATTGAAACCGTCGCCCAATGATATAGATTTAATAACCAAAGTACTTCTCTGACTTGGAGGTGAACGAAGAAATCCTAGCAATTATTGATCGATTTGCTTTCTGAGTGGAACCGTCTGTTCAGGAAAGAGGCGAACAGATTAGAGCATATATATATAGAGCGCAGTACGCATATGTACATGTTGAAGGAAGAGATTTCTTATTGAATGGGATTCTTTACATGCAAATTCCACTAGTAAGTGGGTATATGCATAAATTATACGTTCGCTCATTTCATATTTCAAAAAATGCTGACTCCTGCATTAATTAATATTTCAACTAAATATCTAAAGAGATAAAAGTGTTTTCAGTAATTTGAAATATACCGTTCAGATTTACACCTGAGCAGCTATGGAATATGCTAAGGGATTCAGGTGTGAATTACAGTAATCGCTCTATAAGAGCTGCTATCAGTATACTCCATTTCAATCACTTTATTTTGTATAGTAGCTTTTTTTCACACAGACATCCTTGGCCATTAGTAACATGAATCTGGAATTTTTATAATATTTTCTTCGGAGTACTGAAGCTACCTGATGCAAATTTCTATTCTATTTCTATTCTTTCTTTTTATTCGTATTTATTTCGTATTTGGTTACAATGCATCTAGTTATGTGTATCTAAGTCGAAAAGTCAACATGATGAATGATCTAGCCCCAGAGCTGAGCAGGAGGAAGAGAGCCGCATGGGGAGCTTCTAAGAGCATCGAGGACGTAGTGAAGAAGATGAAGAACACTCGACTCCGTGCCCACCTTTTTGACTAAACGATTCTCCCTGCCTTAACGTGCGCATCAGAGACCTGGTTGCTACGTAAGCACGATGGAAGAACACTCAGCGTCACCGAACACGCAGTCGAAAGGGGGGTGCTAGGAGTGACTCCTATCACGCAGGTGAGAGAGGGAATACGAAGCTCGCACCTTCGTCAGCGATCGAGGATTAGAGACGCCGTTCTTTACGCCAAAATATCAAAAATAAGGTGGGCCGAGCACGTAAATGCGACTAAATGACAACCGATGGACAAGAGCCGTCACGGATTGGGTCCCTCGAGATGTCAAACGCACAGCAGGAAGACCACCAACCCGATGGTCAGAGTTCTTCACAAAAACCCTGAAGGAAGGGTATGAAGCTCAACGTGTCCCAAGAGCGAGCAGAACCCATTGGGTCATTTTTGCACGCGATAGGGAGAGATAGAGGAATTACTGGCGCTCGCTCGATTCAATCGAAGATCAACGGGAGTACAGGTGATAGAGGTACAGGTGATATATATATATAACCGATGTAACCCAACCCAGATTCATAATACATGTGTAAAATTCGTCTACTAGCTGAGTTGCTGCCACTGCCATTTAGAATTTCTTAACCTCACAAATAGTTTTTAGTCGCTTTTTGGCTGGTGTTTATTTTATAAAAGTAAGTTAACGGACGGGATTTCTCCTAGGTGGGCGATATAGTATTTTCGAATGCACTATGGATGCTTACCGTTACTGGTTCTAGTTTTAGCCTACAAAACGATTTCTTTTACTTTTTTTTTGTGCCAATAATCGCGTTCCGAGCATGAAAGCAATTAAAAAGGGAGATTTCGTACTGCTAGACCACTACCATTGCTGTGCATGCATGAGAAAATTTTATAAATTACCTTTCAGGTAACAGGTGACCATCTTTAAGGTGTAATTTCTTGGAAATTTTGGTTTGAAATAATCTGAAGCTGAAGGAATGTTTTACGGGATATGTCAATACTTTTGGAATAATGCATTAAAGTAGGTTTTTTTACAAAACTATTAGGATTTCAAAGCCTCCACCGATCTATTAATACTTTATGACCGATGTCTAGTTGAACAGAGGGTTATTATGAGATAACTAAAGGATAAAGGATTGACTTCAGGGATTGCACAGGTAAAATAACTATGGGCATGCTTTGCTCTATTGCAAGAATGTTACGAATTTTATATACGGTACAATTTCTCTTATGTACTACGCCTAGAAATGCTGGCGAAAACCACCGACCCACGCGTGAGTAGATGTAAGCTCACGCGTGGCTCAAACTGTTAATAGAGAAATAAATGTTTCTTGGCAAAAGAATAGCTTTGTTGCAAAAGTGGCCAAATTTGCTTTTTCGTTCAACTTCGTGGAAATTTTTTGAAAATTTGTATGTGCCCTTAAAGTGGCAGGCCAGATTATCTTGTGCAAGTCAAATTTACCAATCATCGGGAATTTATCCACAGTTCTGGAAAAATCAGCAACGTCGCGAGCTTATTCATGAATTTTTTTCTCACAGTTTATTTCCTTTATTTTATTTACAAGCAAAGATTGCAAAAAACTAATCTGATTCACTATTTTCTTAATTTGGCGGCTAACAGGAGGTTGTCATAAAGTGATTCGTAGTCTGTAGTGTGGAGGTCTTATGCAGTTTGCTTCCGGAGGAATTCGTCACGCATTTCGCAACATCCTAAAGATACATTCGAGTTTTCAACTAGGGAACCCTGACACTATTTATTAATAAATTAAAATATTCATCAACGAATAAAGCTATTTTTTCAATTACTTAAGAAACACGAATAAAAGCAAAATAAACTGGAGCCTAGATTTTTTTTCGAAATTGACAATTAGATAATTTTCTTGCATCCTTTCACCTATTTTTTAATAACACATCAGTTCCTCTATGAAAAAACACTTTTTACATGGGTTAAATAAAAATGGTTTGTGGTGCTCAATAATTTCGGGCTATGATTTGTATGTGCCGAAAAGACTCCAAAGCGAACTGGGCGACACGTTGAGAAATATGTGTGTTAACCAGTTTCATTCTATTCGAATTTGCCCCTCCCCATCGTCGCCTTCCCCAATTTGAGCACAATTGAGCCCGTTACAACCTTCTTTGCTTGATTGAATCTTTATAAAGATAAAAAGTGGTGCATCGGTGGTTGGTTCAGTGGTAGAATGCTCGCTTGCCACGCGGGCGACCGGAGTTCGATTCCCGGCCCATGCACCACTTTGTATCGGTTAGAACGTCGAGCAGTAGAATACGTCCTTCGTCTTTGGTCTGTCAAGCGGGTCTTGTAGACGTTATTTGTATGAGAAAGGTGACGAGCGACAGCGATTTGAGCGGTAATTGGCGAGTGAATCACTCATCCAAAACAGCTCATCCTTTTTTTAAGATTTTATAGGGCATAGGAGCGGAGCTATCGATGTCTGGTGCAATATCGCAATACCTTATGAGTTCATCGGTAACTGCTCGATGGTTAATTTCCGATCAGTTTTCCATGACGCTTTACATTACTCAGCCAAATTATGACTATAGAGTTTGGAGGCAAAGAGATAACGAGTCTACTACGTTGCATAAATGTTTCGCAATGGCAAGTGATCCTTTAGGAGCATATTGGATTATTTGTATTATTTTTTTATTATTTAACAACCGATTGATTATTCGCAGTCGACTTGTCGACAACCGCAACTTACTAATTTGGAGCAATTGGATATTAGTGGACTTGTTGTCCACATAACATTCTGAGATAAGGATTACCATGATATTATGATATTTAGAATGAATGCTTAAAGATGGCATGATAAGGTGGAGAATAGTCTCCATATGACTTAACAAAGTGATGAAATGTAAACATTGAAGCATAAACACTGATACGAAACTTGTGAATAAGCAAAATACACTTTAAATAAATCAGTCATGAGTATGAGAACGATTCGCCATTCATAGCGTGTTACGACTAAACAAAAAAGTAGCTATATAACTGCCGATCAGATTTGATACAGAAGAGATCGCAGAGGCCGGATCGATTCAAAATTGATGAGTTTTAACTTCATAAAATCCATTTTCAACGGATGAACCTCTAAGTCAAAGCCATATATTAAGCTGCGAAAAAAAAAACATTACTACACAATGTTTGAAGAGCTTCAAAAAATCAATGAATCATCATGTTCTAGCAAGAACAGCAAGCATTATGACTTACAGAATGTAATGACGGAAATTTGAGACGGGATCAGATCAGTTGCTTGATAGCGCTGATTTCACCAAATATTGCAAATGAACATGCTTTGAGATTATTCCAAGATCTCCAGTACAATTATGAGTCACTCAACAAAAAAAAACTTCTGAGCTTATTTGAGCCTTGGTTATCGAAGAAAACGATGTAACTGTAGCCTAACAACTGGAATGACCACAAGAACTTGACAATAGGCAAAATAGTTCGACAACCTTTGCCCTTTTCTCCTCCTTTTCTGGTTTTTTGGGCGAAGCAGAACTTCTGGTTCAGGGAGTGTCCGTTTACATAAGAAGAAAAAGAAATCGATCGGCTCGATGAATGTCGTTGCGTATAATACGTCTTTTCGATGATGACATCCATTCCAAAATGAGAAATCGTAACATTGAACACAAAATAAACGTTTGTTATTAAGTGGAATTTTTCCTAAACTTACTACATTTACCCGCTTGCACATAACAATGAGCCCGGTTAGGAAAATTTCCTAACCAATACGTCCTTTGCAATAAATAGAATGTTATGTGTACAGTTGAAACTAGATCTTCGAATTTCGATTAGTGATTTCGTTTTTCATTATCGTAGTCAAATTCTATCTAGCCTAAGTTACAACCCTGAAAGTGTAGTCGATGCGTAGTTCGGGTTTGGCTTCAGGTAGGTTTCATGGTTGAGTTCATTTATTCATACTCGCATAGGATCTGTGATTCACAAAACTATCCCATCATATGATAGCAATAGTTGGTGTAAAGTATGTCTTTAATGGTGGCTGTCTAATCTTTTTCTTTAAAAAGTCGTTGATCAAATGTTCAAAAATGCGACGTTCCTTTTGTTGTTCAATAATTCGTTCATGAACTTATAAAGATTTGTGGTTGTTTCTTTTTCATTTGCACATTCCCACTTGCCTTAAGTTTTCCAGTTATTCGTGTTTTGACAAAAATAAAGGGCGATTGAAAGGATGCTGCTCAACTTTGCGCAGAGTTCTAGAAAATGTTTCAACTTCGCTTTGATCATGCAACACAACGTAAATGGCAGTTGTAGCAGAACTTTTTTACTCTATCCAGCGACTGGCTGATCAGGTTCTGCTTGCTCGCAGTTGCCACGCGGGTCTTCTTGATTTGTTGTGATCCACTTACTTTACCTCAAACTTGGGTAATTAAACCTTTATATACATAATACGAACAACATATATAAGGATGAACGTATATAAACTACACCAACAATTACTAAAATGCTTCACATAGAATAACTGATGCATTCGATAGTACATATGCTTAGATGGGCTATATGAGGATATATGTCATGTAGTAACGTGGCTTGTTACATATAGATAAGGATAACAATATTTGTATAAGGAAGGTGACGATCGACTACAGCTTGAGCGGTAATTAGGGAGTGAGTCACTCATCCAGACAGCTCATCCTATCATAAGGCATAGGGGCGTAGTTATCGCTGTCTGGTGCAATATCGTAATACGTTGTCAGTCACAAGAGTACATCGGTGACCGCTCGATGGTTCACCGTCGATCCCTTTTCCATCATGGATATTATTACTCAACCGAAATGTGACTATAGATGTTTTGGAGACAAAGACACAACGAGAGTCTGCTCCGTTGCCGAAGCGTTTCGCAACCGATTGATTATTAGCCGTCGGCTCGCCGATATAACAACTTAATTGGATATTGGTCGATTTGCTGTGAACATAATATTAACCTGTGATTAGGTGATGAGAAGCAATAATAATGAAGAAATGAAGTTATAAGGATGCTAGCTAATACGAGGTAAATTAGTAATACGTTAAACAGCGAGAAGAAATATGATTGTCTGGATAGAACTACGACCACACTAACATTTTACAATCTGCTAACTGTGACTATACCAATATCAACTATTACTGGAGAATAGGAAAACAATATAAACACAAGATAAACAATTAGAGATTACGATGAATTATAAGGGCGAAACAACCTTAGTGAGAAGAGACGACCGCTAACTGGCCGGACGCCTGCTGACTCTTTTGAATGGGCGGAGTATGTCGATAGTCGAAGTGACCCTACGCGCTCTCGCTGATCCTCGTCGACTTGTCGACTTTGTCGACAGCAGTAGTATTTTTCATATTTCTATAATACAGAAGCACGTGCGGCACTTTTCGTTATATAACGGTCGCTAATGGACAATTTATGAGCTTGCAATGTTGATAAGCATTTGATAAACTTGCGGGCAATTGAATTTCAGCTGTACACGGATTTGCATAAAGCCTTGTTTGAAGCTAGCGCTGTTAAGGTGAGAAGTGAATTTTGACTTGACTGTTTTGAGGACAAAATTCCGGAAATTTGTATCCAACCTTTCAGACTGCTCACAAAATATGCATATCTTTCAGTTATCGAGTAAAAATTAGAGCGTCCTTGCGAAATTTTAGCGCGATTTCGAGGAAAGAGCGGACGTTTTATAAAGCCGAGTAGGTTTTCATTCGCATAGTTTTCTCACGCTCCGAAAAAAAAATCCGTGAATTCTAGCAGAATGCGCTATTATGGGCACTTGTTGTGTTCATTGCATGTAGAATATTTTCTTCATTTCCGTCTTTGATTCTAGAAAAAGACTATCAGAGTAACTGTAGGAGAGGACAACGGTTCACACGACACTGTACC